>NC_092872.1:132856238-133156238 GCF_028372415.1 Notamacropus eugenii | reverse complement strand
GTCCATCAGTAAGCATTTATTAAGCACCAACTGGGTGCCAGCCACTGTGCAAAGCACTAGTAATACAAAGAAAGGCAGAAGCCAGTCCCCACTCTCAAGGAGCTCACAGTCCAAGGTGGGCGACAACGTGAAAATTATCATATACAAACAAGATATACGCAGGAATAATTGGAGATCATCAACAGAGAGAGGGCACAAACACTAGGAGGGATCAGGAAAGGAAATAGAATTTTAGCTGAGTCTTGAAAGGAGCCAGAGAAGCCAGGTGGGAGGGATGAGGAGGGAGAGCATTCTAGGCATGAGGGACAGTCACTGAGAATGCCTGGAGTTGGGAGATGGAGTGTCTTTTTCATGTAACACCAAGGAGGCCAATGTTATTGAATGGCACAGTCTACAAAGAGTAGGAAAATATAACAAGACTGGCAAGGTAGGCCAGGTTATTGAGGGCTTTGAATGTCCAATAGAGGATTTTCTATTTGATCTTACAGGTGACACAGAAACACTGGAATATCCCTTTCAGTGACTGAAAATATACTCTGCTACAGAACAGTATGTACAAAGTCTTGCCAATTCCTTTCTCTTATTTTCATCAAGGATATTCTTGCTAGGTCCGTAGACTCTTCCTATAAGGATTGCATGGAGATGAAAAAATAGGTTGACTTCAAATCCTACCTTAGACAATGAATTACAAGCTGTATGACCCTGGACATGCCACTTTATCTCCCTTGGCCTCAGTTTCCTCATCTGTAAAGTAGGGATAACAATAGCATTTACCTCCGAAGATTGTTGTAGACTCTAGCTAGATAACTTGTGTAAACCTTAAGGCAAATGTAGTCGCTGTTGAGGCATTCAGTTGTTCAGCCATGTCTGACTCTTTGTAACCCCATGAATCACAGCACACCAGGCCCTTCAGTCCTCCACTATCTCCCAAAGTTTGTCCAAGCTCATCTTTGTTGCTTCCATTACTTTATCTATCTATCTCATCCTCTGCTGCTTCCTTCTCCTTTTGCCTTCAATCTTTCCCAACATCAGAGTCTTTTCCAATGAGTCCCATCTTCTCATTATATGGCCACAGTATTTAAGCTTCCGTTTCAATATCTGGCCTTTCAGTGAATAGCCTGAATTAATTTCTTTAAATATTGACTTCTTTGATCTCCTTGCTGTCCAAGGGATTCTCAAAAGTCTTCCTCAGCACCACAATTTGCAAGCAACAACTCTCCTAACAGTCCAGCTCTCGCAGCCATACATTGCTACTGGAAAAGCCATAGCAGTTGTTTTTATATTGTCCATGACAACAGTTGGATCAGAAGCCCATTGACCTATTCTACCAGCATATCTATCTTGGACAGGAACTGCAGATAAACAATCAGTTAGGCCCAGAATTGGAGGAGAAAAGTAGCTTGGAACAGATGTGAGATTGTGCAACACTTTCAGTGATGCTAAGCTACTGCCTGACACCCAAGCATCTTTGGAAACGTTCGTTGTCTCTTTTAGTGATGTTAAGTGACTATGAACCAAGGAGCAGCAACATCTTGAAAGAATCAGAATTGCAGATGACTCACAGCTGGGGTGTGGGTACGTGGCATGTTGTCAACAATGATTTACAAACAAATTTTATAAAATGTATCATCAAAGACACACTGGACTAGAAAAAGAAGTAGAGCCATCATGGAGCAAGAGGGATGGGCACCATATGGTCAATTCAAATGTTGAACTGATATCCACACAATAGCAAAAAACCCAGAGGGAGACCTTTAGAACACTGGAAAAATTCAGGATTTATGTAATAACATGGAAAAAATAACAAACAATGAGAAGGTAAGAGTGGGCTGTACTCCATTAGTGCAAAAAATACACAAAGAGGATCATAAAAGAATAGTTTTAAAACTGGAATCAAGGGCATAGAGTGGAGGTATAAGAAACTTAAAAGTCACCTGACCTAAAATCTCTTATTTTATCACTAAAGAAACTGAGGCTTACAGAATTCAAATGACTTGCCCAAAGTCATAAGGAAACTAAGTGGTAGAGCCAAGTGATTCAAACTCAGTTCTCCTGGCTCCAAATTCAGTACTCTAAATTCTGATGAGATCAAGGAGTCCTTGAAGAATGACATTAGTACCATCAATGATTTTTTCCACTTTGGGGGAATCTCCTCCCTCTTTGAGATCTCTTGAAAGTCATTCCTAAGTGCCTTTAAAATTGTGTTCTGTTCAGCAATGCTTACTTCTGCATATATTTGGTGGGATCACTTGACAATTCCTGTTTCAATATTCTTGGTGTCATTTCCACAGGCTCACACAAGTAGCAAATCAGCAGTCGAGCTCCCAATTCATGTCTTTTCACTTCAAAGGCAGTGTTTATTCTGCTGTTCCCCAGTGTCCCTCTAAAGAGTTTTGCCTACACTAATTTGATCCTAATATTTTCCCAAAGGCTTTGCCTTCATTTCCATTAACTGATATACCCAAGATTCCTTGAGGTCCTTAAATTATTAGTTCTTTTTCCTCTTCATTCTTACTTTCTTACTTCTTTTCTTTTTTCCCTTTCCTTCCCCACCTAAATAAGAATGATTCAAAGTCCTCCTTCCCCCCACCCACCATGCACACTTTTGAAGAACTTCATTTGCGATACTCTTTTCTAAAAAGTGTTCACTTACTTTGTCCTCCTTATTTCTAACCTCACCTTACCTCTTCTGAATCTTATTTCCCATTCATTGATTATATTTATAAAGAGTTTCTAATTAATAAATAAAGTTATCCTTCTATTAGTTGCTCCTTCAATCAACCAGATGAGATGACAGGACATGGCCTTTTGTTGGTAAGACTTTGGCGGGGGGGGCATTTCTCAATTAAAGTGGACAAGCCCACTTATGTCCTGACATATATAGACATATATAAATCCTATGACTGGTATTGCTATCAAGACGACTTGTTACCTGGAACTAGGGAAGGTAGATTCTTGTCAGAGGAGTTGCTCCACTTTGTGAGCTATACAAATGAGCTACAAAAGCAACTCGTGCTTCCTCCATCTCTTGGCTTTTTGAGAAAACAGAGCAGTGTGAAGCAGAGTAAACCCATGTCCTGAGTTGAGGAGCAGAAGGCCATGTGAAGTTTCCAACCCACCCTATCAGTAGGCAGTGCACAGAAGAAGCACGTGGCAGTACATATCTGCTTTCACAAGGCCTTAAAGGCTAGAACATGAATAATATTCATGAACCCCATACTTCTACATGGAGAACACTGAATTTTGAATTCCTTCAGCAATTTAATCTTTGAATCTAGCCTACTAGTCAAAGAAGGGGAATTTCCTATACAGCAGTAGCTTTGAGAGACCCCAAGTTCAAGAGTTTGGGGACTGGATCTTTTAGAGAGAGAAGGCAATTTCCTAACGTAACAAGATCAAGGGAGAAAGAAGAGGTGAGTCCACATAGTTCCTGCATAGCATTCTACTTAAATATCAAAGCCAGTGAATTTTCTATAGGCTCAGGTTCCCCTATGCTGCTTTGTGTTATTTTGTAAGGCAATGTTGTTGATAAGCTCACAGCATTCTCCTCTACAATGTTTTATAAATGAGCTCATTTGACAAACTGGTATTTCCCTAGGCTGCCATGTCTTTCCCCTTGTCAAGGAGATCAAATGTTTGCTAACTCAGTCTATGAGTTCTGTTGACCTCCTCCTAGTAGATAGTGTTTTACATCAATTAAACTTCCTTAAGAAATGATGATCATGAGTCAGTGACTTATCTCATCCATTTCCAATTTTCTAGTTAACTGCTCATTCTAAAAGATTGGGCTGGAACTGTTGGAACTGCAAACAATATCTTCTTGTTAGCTTTACCCTTTCTTCTAATTTGGTTTTGATTTCTAATCTTTGCTCTAATAAGTCCATGATTTGACTCATAGGTGAGGACAACATATTCCATTAATGTGTGCACCAAGGGCAAACATTCATTGAATACTCAGTAATAAGGGATATTATTTTTATTCATCAAACTAAAGAAATTAAAGCCTAACCCAAATTAATTTTATTTTTTTAAAAAGTGAAAAATAATTTATAAAAGGGAATGTTGAAAATTAAAACTAAATTAATTAATTTAAAGAAGAAAAATTAACAATTAGTTCATTGCAATAGAATACAATAAATTAATTGTCCATCACATGGTTACCTTAGTGAACCACTTTCCTGATCCCACTGGCCAATCAGCATGGTCCATGCCCCAGCATGCATCCTGCCAGGGTAGACAGGCTTTTTATTCCACAACATCTATATTATATAATTTGATGCCTTTTGCATAATATAACAATCCATATTTTAAGATTAATAGAGTGTATCATGCAATTAAATTAAAATGAAAAGCCACTCTTTTAGGGGAAGCACTAGAATGTGGCTAGGCACACCTGGAACACTACTGATTTGACTGCACAGACAGCCAGTTGTGAAATGACTGCTGTCTGGGTAACCATCCATTTCTTATTAATATACAGTTAAGAGACAGTTTAGGGTAAGAGATAGTGAACTGGGTCTGCAGCAAAGAACAGCTGGATTCTGGTATATACTAGCCAATTGACTGGTCCTAGGCAATTCTTTAAGACTATAAATTTCAGAGGAATTGTTGATCTGAATTAGCGGAGGGAGTTTCTACACAAGGGAGTTTCCTACACTGATAAAAATCACACACCAAAAGATAGACTGAATTTTTTTGAGTGATATTATTCCATGCTTGCCACATTTAGTACCTTCCAGCTCTCTTCATGAATAAATTATTCATGATGTACAGACATCAGCCTTCTGAGTAATTTATAAGCCTTGGGCCACTTTCATTTCTTAATCCGGAGACATAATCTCTAACATTTTTCACCATCCTCCCCTGTGCCTATGTCTGCAGGAGTGTCACCAAGTATCAAAGTATATGTTGACTCAATTTGGAGGAGTTTCTCAGCTTATTCATAGGATTTTTCGATTTCTTCATCTGGTTAGGGCATCTGTGTGTTTACACTCACCATGAGCATGGCAAGGTAAGATAACTATGTGTCCTATGAAATTATGTTTTCTGTCTTTGGGTGTATAATGAAACCTACTCTACTTGCCTTTATCCTCCTCTCCAAAGAGGACCTTAAATCACCCTTCCACTCAGTTTCAAGCTTGTTATATCTTCTGGTTTTATTTATAGTAAGAATATCAAGATAGATGTGGTTCATTTCCTCCAGGAGTATATCACCTTTTTGGCCATTCACATTTAGACTGTGGTTCTTTGTTGTTCAGTCATTCAGTCCTGTCGGTCTCTTTGTGATCCCATGGACCATAGCACACTGGGCTCATCCGTTCTCCACTCTCTCTCAAAGGCTGTCCAAGTTCATGTTCATTGTTTCCATGATGCTATCTCTCCATCTCGTTTGCCACTATTCCCATTTCCTTTCGTCTTTAAGCTTTCACAACATCAGAGTTTTTCCCAGAGTCCCTTCTTCTCATTATGTGGCCAAAGTATTTAAGCTTTGGAGTATCAACATTTAGAGTATCAACAGTTAAATGATTCTTACAGATAGTCTAAAAACTGTGATTTGGGGAATCTTCTCTGTGTCTCTTCTGCCACTCTGACGCTATTGCTGAAGATGCAAGAACAAGTTCACGTGGGACTGAGGACCATCTTTTATTTTAATCTGTGAAGTGGTCACCATGACCGATGAATCCAACACCTAATTGCCAAACTACAAGAGGTGAGTGAACTTTTCTGTACTTAGCTAGGTTAGTCCTCATATAGCACCCTTTTTCTATTACTAGGACTGTACTTTAAGCATTTTCAAAGTTGGTAGAACCAGAGAGTTGACATAGCCTGTAGGAATTCAGGGCCATCTTTGACTTATGATGGAATTTTGAGAGGAAGAACTTGATTGATGGGACCACCAAATAGCATTTATTATTATAGGAGCCATGGAACAGAGTATTTGATGAGGCTATCTGTGTAAAACTCCTTGGGGACAAGGTTCATGATGACTCTAATGTGTCACCAGCAACACTTATTATGGGACTAGGGAACAAAAATAAATAAATAAATTTGGGATCAACTGAGTTATTGTCTTTGTTTCCTAAACAGGATAACCAGACAGAGAGTATATGCAGTACGTGCGTTTTGTTCCCTTCAATCTGTCCTCCATATCTTTGCCCAATTAATATTCTTAAAACACCACTTATATCACATCACTGCCCTACCCAAGCATAAATTCCTCATTGCTTATGTCATAAAACAAACTCTTCTGCTTGACTTTCAAAGCTACCCTACCCTTCTTTTCTCCTTCCCAATACCCAACCTCTGCTCCTTCTGTGTTGGCTGTTCTCCTCAAAGTCCTCTGCCATGCTTATTCCCTTCTCTGTAATTTTTGATCAAGTGACCTTTCCCATCCTCTCCATTTATCCAAACCTCTGTCATTCAAGGACCAGCTGAAGTCCCGTCACTTTTATGGAGCCCTCATAGATTGCCCTGGGGCATGTTAATCACATTCTCTAAGAATTTCCTTTGGCATCTATAGCCCATATCACTCAGCTAAGCATTTCATTAACAACAATAATGCATTTTATTGTTCTCTTTCACTGAGGAAATCTCTTCCCCCTTGCTAGGGTACACTTATAGCTTACAAACTTTCTGATTAGGTTGGCAGAGTTAATGAGAGGAAGATCCTTAAGTGGACATTTCTAGAAGGCCCTTTGGTATTCCCTTTGACTTTTGCCTGTCCTCTTTGCTTGGCTCATGATGAAATAGGAAAAAGAAACAGTTATGTGGTGGCATGTTCACACTTTAATAGAATCACACTTAAATATGAAGTCTTTTCAAGAGTATTTTTTCTAGTCACAAGTTTTCCTGCCAACTAAATCTTTATCTGTTTCTATTTTCTTCCATTTGAGTCGAAGTTTTGATTCGTGCCTTTTTCTTAATCAATCTTTTAGCTAGTTATTATGAAAAATAAAATTTACATTTCATTGTTTCCATAGCAAATATCTCAGATGCATCTGCTCTCTGATACAGACTGTCATTGTTTTTCAAAAGACCCCATCCCCTCCCAATTTTAACTATTTAAAGATACCATGGTATACTTTATGAGTTCTTTAAGACATGTTCAAGGGTGATTTTAACTATACAATTTTCATCTTAAGCACTTTCAAATCAAACACCTGAATAAAATGTGACTTGACCCATGGACTTCAGAGTGAGGAAAGACCTGGGTTGAAATTCCATCTTCATCATTTACTAGTTATGCAGTTTTGGGAAAGTTACTCTACCACTAGGAGCCTCAGTGTTTCACCTATAAAATGAGGATAATAATTCTTACTCTACCTACCTTAGAGAGTTGTTGTAAGGAAAGTGACCAGCAAATGTTAAGGCATTCTGGAAATGTGAGTTGCTTTTGCAATTCTTATCTTGAGTCTTAATCCACAGTTTGGAAATTATACAAAAAGGTCTTTCTCTGTGGTGGCCTCTTGCCAAAAATGGGTTCTTCCTAGGGGGAGTAACTCCCAGTACAACTGTCTCCAACAGCATGTAATTTAAACTTGATGCTGACAATCCCTTTCTTTCCAGGACTTGAGCCATCCAAGCTCACAAGGCAATATGATAGAGTAGAATGCAGGTCTTGGCATCTGGAATTCCTAGGTTCAAATCTTGCCTCAGAGATTTACTTGGTCCTAGGGCAGCCAGTGCTGGGCTTGGAGTCAGGAAGACTCATTTTCCTGAGTTCAAATCTGGCTTCAGACACTAACTCGCTGTGTCACCCTGGGGAAGTCACTTAACTCTGTTTCCTCATCTATAAAATGAGCTGGAGAAAGAAATGGAAAACCAATCCAGTATCTTTGCCAAGAAAACCCCAAATGGAGTCATGGAGAGTCAGACAAGACTAAACAACAACAAAGATTATCAATGAAGAGCTTGAAAAGTCCTTAGAGAATATCTACTTCAAGCCCTTCATTTTATTGATAGGAAATCTGAGGCCTAGGAAAGTGACATGCATTGTCGAAGGTCAGAAGGTAGCAAGCTGTGGTTAGATTTGAATCCAGGCCCTCTGACTCCACAGCTTACGCTCTTTCCACTGTGTCATGCTGCCTTCCTGAGCAAGTCATTTAACCTCAGTTTCTCCATCTGCTAAGTGTGGATGACTATAATAATATCTAGGATAAAGTGAGAAAATATATGGAGGGTATATTCTCAAGGTTTCTACCAGCTCTACCACCATGCTCTAGCATCTGGATTCAATCCTATCTCAAATGCTTACTACCTGTGCATCCTTGAACAATTCATTAAACTCCCTATGCCTCAGTTTCTAAAACTGAGCAAGTTGGTGATGGGGGAGGAGTTGGAGTAATTATCATGAGGTTCCTTGCAGCTCCTTCTGCCTTCAGATACTGAAGAAGCTATCATTCCTCCCCTACCCCCATGCCCTAGTCTTTTCTTCAAGCTAAATATCCCCAATTCCTTCCATTTCCAATTATGCAAAAGTATAAACAATAACTTCTTTAAATGGAACACCTGAAGCAGTTGAGGGTAAGGATAGAGACATAGGTATCCAAGGCTTAATCTAAAGGGATGCACGTTGAATTGTCTAATTTCAGTCATCAGTCAGCCAGTGCTAAGTCTTTGGGGTGAAAGAAAGACCTAAACTCTTCCAGACGCCACTGTCACCACACCACATGAGTGGTCTCCTAATTTGCTTATATCAAACCAGTCTTGATCCCAAGGTTACAAGCTTTCTTGAAGAACTCTCAACTCCTGGCCTTTCCATCCTTGGCAGGTATAAATAACTCTTTAGAAAGCAGTGGTGAGCAAAAAGTAGCTTGGGGTAACTGTTCTCATCATTCCCTTTCAGAAGGTCCCTTTCAGGAGATACATATCTGAAAAACTCAGCCTGGATCTGGGTGCTCTGAAATCATGTGTTTAAAAAGCAATAAGACTGAATACTTCTCCATTTCCCCTTTGTGAAGCCGTGTATGATAAATGATAGGCAATTTCATGGCTGGGGCTTCAATTTCCGAAAATATTAGTCCTGTTCCCTGAGCTCCACTTCTGAGATAAATTCTTTTTGGCAGCCTCCTCCATTGTCTCCTAATTCCCTGATTCTGAATACATTTGGAGACCCGGTATGAATTTTATGAGCTCCAAGGCCGACATCCATGCCATCTGATCAGCTCAGGAAGGTTGACTGCCTGCTGTCTGCTTTACCTCCTGGTTTGTTTTTTTATCAAATTTGGAGGATCAGAGAACTGAGAACTAGGTGGGATCTCAGAGATTATCTAATATAACCCCCTCTTTTGACAGAGGAAGAAACTGAGATGCAGAAAAAAGAATTGTTTTGTCCAATATCAGTTCAAGAAGTAATTATGAAGAATTTGCAGCATGCCCAGAACTACATCAACAGTCACAGGGGATACAAGATAGTGTAATGAATCTACCAACTAACTAAGCATCTACAAAGTGTCTGGCTTTACTGCTGTAGTTGGCATTGTCAGTTATACAAAAAGCACATCCTTGTCCTTGGTGGTGGAGCCTGGGTTAGAACCCAGGAAAACTAATAACTAACTAATAGCATCAGGCAGAATTTGCAAAGTGCCCAACGAGAGGAACAATGCAAGAGAAGATCAGAAGGAGAAATATCTGTGGGCTGAGGTGGTCAGGGAAGGCTTCCGGAAGGAGATGGACTGGGCCCTGCTACCTGGTCAGCACTGCACTAGAGGGATAGCCTTGAAGCATGGGCGAAACATGGATAGGCGGGGAGGAGAGAAGAGGATAGAGAGTCTGGTAAATTATATGGGTTATCTATGAGTAACCAGAAACTAGGGAGGAAAATGTTGAATTTGGCTTTACACATATGACTTAGAATCAATGCTCTCAAAGAGCTTACAACCTAACTGGGCAGAAGAGACATGAAATAACAAAAGAGTGCAAGATAACATAAAATCAAGAATAAAATGTAGACCAGGGTGTTGAACTCAAATAGAAATGAAAGCCACTGAACTATATATAAGGATCCCTGCAGGCTGCATATATTGACTTAGAAAAACTATATGCCAGGCCTAGAGGCCTGAGGGCTACCCGAGTCTTACCTTACCTCTATCGCAGGTCTTCAGTTGGCCAAACCGGATAAACGTATGAGAGAAGAGACTTTCCGGAGTCGAACAAGGGTTAAGCTTTATTCAGGGTCCTGGTTACAAGTGCAGGGGAAGCTCTTCCTTAGGAGGGAGCGAGGAATCTCCTAAGGAGGCAAAGATCTTACAATAAGAGATTGGAAGTAGAAGTGTAAGTGGGGAGAGAGGGGGAGGGGAGAGCGAAGAGAGGAAAAACGGAGCCTTCTGTCCTGTAACGACCCCTCCCGAGCTTAAGAGCACCTTCAGGCTTTCCTGATCCTAATTAAGCTCTCCGGCCACGTAGTTTGCACCTGAATACCGTGCCTGTTAGATAACAATAGGTGTGCCCAGATCCGGGACAGTCTCGAGGGGGATGCTCCTCCCATCACGTTTCTCACGGGAAGAGGCGGAAATACACGAGATTGCTCGGTCTCACTCCTCGATTCCCTGGTGTATTATGGGGGGCCTCATGAGAACTCTAAGATTTAGAAGTTCCCACCTTTACCCACCCGAGACTGTCCACATGGAATTGAGCTTCCATCCCCAGCAACTATACATATTTCTTTTTTCTTTTTTTATTAATGTATCAACAAATTAAAATCTGATAGGAACTATATTTTAATCTGGTTCAGCCACATTAGGGAATGTTGTGGACCACATATGGCCAGAAGGCCAATGGTTGACACACCTGGTATGGAACGGTAACCAATGGGGAAGTTGAGAAGGGAATTGAACAATGTTGTCTAAAATTAGTAGGAAGGCTTTATGGAGGAGGTATAACTTATGTAACCCTCGAAGGATGGATAGGATTAGAATAGCGAGAGGAGAGTACTCCTTTCGATAGTTTATCTCCTGAAATGGGGAAGTAGAACACCAGAGTCAATAGAGATCCTTAGGCCACTGGTTCAATCCTTGCTCAAAGGAAGTTTGAGTATTTTGAAGAGACAGTATGGGGTGAGGATCCATAAAACCTATCTTCTCCTGCCATCATGAAAAGGACAAGAAGAGAGGTATGGGCTATATGTAGAGAGAAGAAGTTTGGAAGAACCTCCTGAACTGTGGGGGCTTCCCAGTGTGGGAATTCCCTCCACCAATGCAGATCATAACAGTCTACTATAGTTTAGTAGAAAAGTACCAAGGAGTTACCTGAGACACAGAGAAGTCCAATGATTTGCCCAAGGTCACACAGTCTATATGCATCAGAAAAAGGATGTTGAACCTGTTGTTCCTGACTCTAAGTCCAATACTGTATCCATACTTTTTAGCTTGCCTGTCTTCTTCATTTATAAAGAAAACATATGTATTTAATATCAGGGAAAAGAAGTCATTTTAAGGTGTCTCATTTTAGGTTAGAGGTGAACCTAGGTT
Source organism: Notamacropus eugenii (assembly GCF_028372415.1). Classification (NCBI taxonomy): domain Eukaryota; kingdom Metazoa; phylum Chordata; class Mammalia; order Diprotodontia; family Macropodidae; genus Notamacropus; species Notamacropus eugenii. The sequence goes on along the minus strand of NC_092872.1, from coordinate 133,144,770 downwards.
TTTAAAGGCTATACCAAGGAGCTGTCATCTTTAGCAGGACCTGCCAAGCTGGAGAAGTATGGATCCAATGATGGATGATGTCTGTCATCTGAAGGCTGGCCACCAGGTAATGGATATTTTGGCTACAGTAACTCATGAAATCATCCCTGATCCTGACTAGCAGAAGGGGTAGTGAAGCTTGATGGATAGGGCACAGGTCTGTTGAGAGTCAAGGAGACCAGGGCTCAATCCCCACATTGGATACTTATTAACAGCGTGACACTAAATAAGACCTCTGAACTTCAGCTTCTCCATCTAAAATAACAGGGGAAGTGGGGGTGGACTTAACAGTTTCTAAGGTTCCTTCTTTCTCGGAATCTACAATCCCCATTCCTACATTCTGTGCACTATGGCAAACTGCCTCTCCTAAAAGAGTAAGGCTTCTTTAAGCCAAAATAAATAAATAAATAAAGTGAACTGAGATTGACTTTTCCTGAAGAATTAGGAAGTCATAGAAAGGGCAAAAAACAAACGTCAACCAAGACGCAAGGCCCAATGGGAAAGAGAAATTTTTTGAAAAGCCAAAAATTTTTCTCTAGAGATTGTTTCAACTTTCTTCTCTGTCCATATGGAACTAATGGATTGGCCTTCTTTTTATGTGAACAAATGTTGATGCCAGGTCTGACTCTCAGTAAAATTGTGGTGTCTTTGACCAAAATTTGTCTTCAGGGAATATGCACATCTCCTTAAGAACACAGGTTTATGATTCTAGAGATGAAAGGGATCTCAGTAGTCATCTAGGGCAACTTGCTCGTTTAAAAGATGCGGAAACTGAGACCCAGAAAGATTGATTGATTTGGCCAAAGTAACATAGGGAGTATCAGACGTCGGGCTTGAACCCAAGATATTTATGACTTCAAAGCTGGTCTTCTGTTCACTACATTAGGATGCCTTTATTCAGAGACCTTCTGCTCCCCACTCCCCACCCTCCAGAAAGCTTTCCTCCCAGAGTGCCCAGTGACAATGCTTTTCAAGATGCTTTTCTGACTGCCCAAGACACACTTAGGCTTGCCCTATACAGTGCCCCTAAAATTCAGTTCTCCCAACTATCTTCCCTACCCACTCCCAATTATTCTCTGCCTCCTTTCAGGTGAGAAACCAGATCATACTTCATACTGAGGTATTAATGGCAGATAATGGCTTAAGAGTTTGCCCATTCCAAAGTCCAGTTGCTAAATCCTATCTATTTCACTCCACAATAACCTTCATGTAGGTCCCCTCTTCTTTATTCCCATTGTTATTCAGTCATTTTCAGTCATGTCTGACTCATGGTGACCCCATTTGGGGTTTTCTTGGCAAAGATACTGGAGCAGTTTGCCATTTCCTTTTCCAGTTCATTTTACAAATGAGGAAACTGAGGCAAACAGGGTTAAATGGCTTGCTCTAGCCTAGATCACTGCCAGTAGCCTAATAGGCATTCAATTCCACCTGCCCAAACTGTTCTACATGCTTTTGCTCTTTCCCCCTCCAATTCATCCTTCATGTTGCTCTGATCATGTTGTCCCTTTCATCAAAAGCTTTTAATTATGCCCTAGACCATAGAGCTATTGCTGGAAGGGATCTTAGAAGACATTTAGCCCTGTAGTCTCTAGAGCAGGGAACAAGGCACTCTGAGAGGCCAGGGTGTCACCCTAAGGGAACCATGATCTGACCCTAAGGAGCACACGATCAAGCAATCACAAGGTGGAAAAAGAGTTCATATCCCACTCTTGGGTGTGAGAGCCAATCATGGAGCTTATCTACAGCACAGCTATACCTACCAACATTCCCCCCAACACTCCTCTACTTTTCTCCTCCCTTTCTGTTTAAGCTCTGAATCTCCCTTACTTTTCCTGAATGCTGTTACCTCAGGGCAGTTAAAATCTCAAGGCCACCCATAGTAAATAACTCTTGGAAAACTTCCACCTCAGTCACCCAGATCACTTCTTGACTATTAGGGGAGCTCTTAAGGGGATTGTCTTTAGCTCACAGGTAGTGGCCTATAAATAACAACATTACTTCACTACTTTTTGTTTGGGGCAGGATAGAGTGAATCACAAAAGATTAATGGGCATAAATAGATTGTGATTTGGACCACATGTATTTTATATTCTTTCCCCCTCAATCCATTCATCTTCTAAAGGTCCCTCTTATTGTCATCTTTCCAATCACCCATAATTTCAAATTACAGAATTTGCAGGTAAGAAGAGACATCAATGGCCATCTAATCTATCTCATACCCAAAAGGACTCTCCACTATGTCATACCCAACAAGTTGTCAACTAACTTCTGCCTGAAGACCTCCAAGGAGTCTACCGTACCTCAAAACAGCTCATTCTATTTTGGGTTGTCTAATTGTTAAGAAAGATTTTCTTGACATTAAGCCTAATTTTTCCATTTTTCTTGGTTCTGCCCTTTGGAGCCAAATGGAACATATCCAGTTCTTTCTCTATATTTTGTTGTTCAGTGACTCAATCATTCAGTTATGTGTGACTCTTCATGATCCCATAGACTATAGCACAACAGTACCTTCTATCCTCCACTCTCTCTCAAAGTCTGTCCAAATTCGTGTTCATTGTTTCCTTGACACTATCTATCCATCTCATCCTCTGCCATTCCCTTTTCCTTTCACCTTCAATCTTTCCCAGCATCTTTTTCAATGAATCCCATCTTCTCATTATGTAGACAAAGTATTTAAGCTTCAGTATTTGACATTCCAGTGAATAACCTGAATTTAGAATCCTTCTCCAGATGACAAATCCTTAAAATACTGGAAGATGGCTATCAAGTGCTCTCTCTTCTTCTTCCTCCCCCCTGCCCCCATGTTCTTTTCTTTAAACTAAACATACATAATTCTTTCTGATCATCATACGGCATTGACTCTAGGCCAGGGGTGGGGAACCTACTCTAGGTGCTACACTATCTTGATTTCTCTCCTCTGGATGCTCTCCATCTTATCATTCTCCTTAAATCATGGCTCAAAGAGCTGTCCCAAAGACAATTTGAAACTTAAAATGGAACAAAAGAAATAAAATTAATATAATTTTTAAGAAATCATAGACCAAAAAATTGAGCAAACATTCCAGATATAATCTGATTAAAAAGAGAATACAAGAAGACTGTCATCCCTCTATTATTGAGCGCTCCGCCCCTCTCAACATAACCCAAGGTCACATAAGTGATTTGGTTGGGGGGAGGAGGGACTGCCATATCTCACTACTGACTCATACTGAGCTTGTTGTCCACTTAAACTCCCAGTTTTTTTTTAAAAACAATTGCAACCTGTCCCTGCCTCCCTTATCTTACACATCTGTAGTTGACGTCTTGCCCCCAAGTGAAAGACGGCATTTATACTTATTGAATTTCCCCTCACTAGATGCAGCTCAATGCTCAGCCTATCAAGACCCTTTTGGATTCTGTCTCTGCCATCCATTGTGTTAGTTGTTCTTTCCAGTTTTGTATCTCATCTGCAAATCTAATGAGCATGTCATCTGTGCTTTTATCCAAGGTGTTGATAAATTGACTCCTTACGTTCCTCCAGTTCATATGCAACATATCTAATTAGTTGCCAAATCTTGTAGGTTCTGTCTCCATATTTCTCATGTCTCTCCCCTTCTATCTACTCATACAGGTATCATACTAGTTCAGGCCCCCATCGCATCTTACCTGAACTATTACAGGAATCTCCTTGTCTCCCTACCTCATCTCTCTCAATCCCAACACATCCTTACAGTTTTTAAATCTCTCTTTCTATAATACATATAGTTATAATAGCATATGTGTGAATGATCCATGCTACATGGTAACACAATAGTCCTTGTAGTTTATGAATAAATAGATATATAGATAATAGGAATACATCCTCAAAAGAATCTCAGTGGAGACCATTGATCTATTCTATTGTGTAAAGTTCAAATTTACCTGGCTCTGTAATCTGATACCATCTTTTCCAGTTTTATTCCATGTGGGTCTGGAGTCAGGAAGATTTGGGTTCAGATTTGGCCTCAGACATTCACCAACTAAATGACCCTGCACATGTCACTTTATCTGTGTCCAACTCAGTTTTCTCAACTATAAAATGGAGATAATAATGACACCTACCTCACATGGTTGTTGTGAGGATCAAATGAGATAATACTTACAAAGTACTAAGCACAGTGCCTGGCGCACAGGAAATGTGCAAGCAATCCTTATTTCCTTCTCTTCCCTTTTCCTTCCCCCTCTATGCATTCCATATTCAATCCAAAGAGGACTACTGTCTGCCCCCAAAATGTGTCCTTCCTTCTTCCTCCCTATGCCTTCCCCCATACTATTCCCTAAATTGAGAAGCTCTCCCATATTACTTGTTACCTGCTAAATTCCTACCTATCCCAACTCAAATCCCACCTCCTCATGAAGCCTTCCCTAACTCTCTCCCCTGGTGAAAACCCTCCTTTTCAGAATTCATGTGGCTGATTATATTACTCCGGTACACTTATCGCAAAACATTAGTGTACTCTAACTATTTGAGCACTGTCCCCTTTTAGGACCATAAGCTCCATGAAGGCAGGGATTGTGTATTACCTAAACTTTGGCTCTCCCTCAATGCCTACCAACACAGTGTTCTCTACAAAAGTGGTTCCTAATAAATATTTATTGAAGCTTCCTTTTAAATTGTCTTATCTTTTGTTTTATATCACTTTTATTTCTAAATATATCCCCCTCCCATTCTTTCCAAATCCAGCCATCGCTTGGAACAGAAAATAAAAAGGAGAGGAGAGGAGGGAAGTAATGTATCAAAATCAAAAAAAACAGATGAATCTGACAAAATATGTGACGTTCCATACCCATAGTTTCCTCTCCATGTACCCACCCCCAACTCCCCAAACTCACTTATACAAAGAAGGAAAAAAAGTATATTCTCTCATTTCTTCTTTGGGATGAAACGTGATCATCATCATAATAGAACATTCAGTTTGGGGTTGTCTTTCTTCTTTCCATTTACATTCTTATGGTCATTGAGTATATTACATTTTCTGGTTCTACTTACTTTACTTTCCATTGGTCCATATATGCTTCCCCATGCTTTTCCCAAGTCTTAACACTTATTATTTCTCATGACTCCATTGCATTCATGTGCCACAACTTGCTTAGCCGTTCCCCCAATGAATGGGCATCCACTTCATTTCCAGCTCTTTTTAATGCCAGAATATTAATGATAATAATAATAACATTACTAATGCATAGACATTGTTTCTTTAAGTTCCATTGTATCCATGTACCACAACTTGCTTAGCCATTTCCCAATAGATGAGCATCTACTCTGTTTCTAGCTCTTGCTAATACAATAAAATTACTATATATATTCAGGTGTATATAGGATCTTTCTATCTTTGGCCTCTTTGGTACACTGTATATTTTTTAATCTTAAATAAACACGTACCAATGCTTTACATTAAAGGAATGAATTGACAATAGAGGAATCTTCAATATGGTCAGACTGGGAAACATCACTGCAAAAAAAATGTATCTTCCTGGAATTACTCAAATAATAATCACACACAATAGAAAATGGCCTGCTCTACATACAGCTAAGGGCAGACTTATATTGTCTCCACCCTTATCTTCCTCATAGCCCTAAATAAAGGTATGTGCATGTGATGGACTGAACCACTCAGTCTTATCACTCTCTGAAATCTGAGATATCTGAATTTAAAGACTCTTCCATTCCTTTGGAATCTTAATAAAGAATATTAACGCACCTTGGAAATTCCATAATGGGTTGTTTCCCAAGAGATAACTTAGCCCAAAAATCCAGCTGGATGTCATATCTATAGTGAATAGGGGACCAGAAACTAACCAGGCTATCCCAGAACCTCTTGAGAAGAAAAATCCCTGGGAGCAGCATGAAATTTCCCGACTAGACGGGATGGCAACACAAGCTCTTGTTTACTTTGGGAGAGGGAAGGACTGGGGGAACATCTGCTCCAAGAAGCCACTTGAAAGATAATCAGGCAATGATGGTGGTGAAACAGCTGTTCAGCAGGCAGAGAAGTAGCACGCTTGGGAGCCAGGGGGAGGAGCAAGAGGAGGAGAGAAGCAAGACAGAAGCAAAACTGGAAGGAGCTCTAGAGTTTCTTTTTTTTTTCTTTTTTTTGCCAGCCTCCCCCAGCAGAGCGAGGGCACTAGGGGTGAGGGGGATTGGGAATCTGAGCCTTGCTCTGTCCTGGAGCAGACTGAAATAGACTCCCTCTCTCAGATCTTGCCTTTATAACCACAACCCCAAAAAAGCAAGATGAAAATTTGAGTTTTTCTACCCATCTTTTTAACATCCAACCCATATCTTCTGACTTGATATTCACTGAAAGGCACAAATGGACTCCCCACAAGTATCTCCCCACTACTTTACTCCAATTCCTAAAATTCTACCATTAAGGAATTAAATTAAAGATCCAACAAAACATTAATACATTCCCCAAGATGAGGAACCCATGAAGTTATTAGCAATTCTTGATATCTTAGTGGGAATTAATCAAATCAATTCTACCAGTCACATATCAAAGACCCTGATGAGTTGAGAGTAAAAGACAGTGAAGTTTGGATGGAATGAGAGGAGTGAGGGAAGGGAAAGTTTGGAGCAAAGACTGTGGCCAGAAGGGAATAAGCCTGGGTATTACACCAGAATTAGGGGAATACAGGCACCCAAGAACACTCATGATCTTGTAGCATCAGATTTAGAGTTGTCAGGGACTTCAGAAGTTATCTGGTCCAACACTCGCATTTTAGATGAGGAAATTGACACTCAAGGTCATCAAGTGATTTTTCCAAAATCATACAAGTGGTAAGTATCCAGAGGTTGGATGGGAGTCTAGGTATTATGATCGAAATCCTATTGCATATTACTCTTTCCCCTGTACCACACTGCAGAGGAGGTTGCAAGGTTATTGTGAAACCAGCTTATCAACTCCACTCTTCTGCCCTGCAAAAGCTAGGTGGTACAGTACATAGAGCAGAGGGAGATTCATCTTCATGAGTTCAGATCTGGTCTCAGACACTAGGTGTGTCACTCTTGGTAAGTCACTTAACTTTGTTTGCCTCAGTTTCCTTACCTGTCAAATGAGTTGGAGAAGGAAATGGCAAACCACTCCAGTATCTTTGCCAAGAAAACCCTAAATGGGGCCACAAAGAGTCAGACACGACTGAAACAACTCAACTACAACAAAATCTATTCAACAGTAAATCTCCAAGAGAAAATTCCATACATGACTTCTGTTGGTTTAAAGGTTAGACAAAGCCAGCAAGAGAAGGGGAAGGATTTTAGATCTTTAAGAGATCTTTGAGGTCTAATCCAATTCCCTCATTTTATAGATTTTAAAAAATTGAGACCTACAGAGGTGCTGTGCCTTGCCTCCATATTCCTCTTCCTCAGGCAATTTGCTTCTTTTGTCTGGACCTGGATTGTCAAAGGAAGATGGTGGGAAGGAATGGGAGCAGCGACAGTCTGCTACAAGTGCTCAGAGGTGCCATCCCCCTGCAGAGAGACTATAATATCCCTGTAAAAACAACCTTATTGGCTATTAATATGCCTTAGCAGATATTATCATAGAATTGTAGAAACTTGAGAGTGAGACTTTGGAGATCCTTTAACTCAGCTTCTCATATTATAAAGAGATCATCCTTATGCCATAGATGCAAGGAATCACAAAACATTTGAGCTTTAAGTCAGGTAGGTGGTACAGTGGATAGAAACCTGAACCCGGAGTCATAAAGACCCAAGTTTGAATCCTGCCTTAGACATTTACTCGCTGTATAATACTAGTCGTTATGTAACTTTCTCCAATTGTAAAATGGGGATAATAATAGCTATAGAGCATGGATTTTTAATTTGAGGTCTGTGAGTCTTTTTTAACATATATTTTGATAACTAATTCAATATGAGGGCAGCTAGGTGGTACAGTGGATAGAATACTGGGCCAGGAGTCAAAAAGACCTGAATTCAAATCCAGCCACAGATACTTATTAGCTGTATAACCCTGGGCAAATCACTTAACTCTCCCATCTATAAAAGGAAATGAAAAACTACTCCAGTATCTTTTCCAAGAAAACCCAAAATAGGGGTCACAAAGAGGCAGATATGACTCAATAACAAAAATTCAATGTCATTTGCTTTCCTTGTAATCCTGTGTTTCATTTTATGCATTTTTTTAAAAAAATATGTATTCCTAGAAAGGATCCGGAGATCTTAACAGAAAACTATAGAGGTCCATGACGCAAGAAGAGTCAAGAACACCTGCTATAAATATTCATCATGGCATAGTGGGAAAAGAGCTTGCCTTCCAGTGAGAAAGACTAGAGTTCTAGTAGCCCTAAGGGTGGGAAACCTACAGCCCGAGGCCACATGTGGCATTCTAGGTCCTCAAGTGCAACCCTTAATCCCAAGGTCACTTGAGACCTCCAGGCCTCAGGTTCCCCACCCCTGTAAAGCAGCCCCTTACATACACTGGCTTGTGTTCCACTTAATCTCTGCTCTAAGTAATTATCTAATAAAGTAAGTTGCAGAGCAGGTGTTGACCTGCATTGTTGGAAAGAGTTTCCCATTCAGGGAGTTCCCTATACCAGTAAAATCACAGGGATCTCTCCTTATCCCTTGAGCTGAAGGGGATCTTGAGATCATTTAATCCATTTTCTTTGTTTTAGGGAAGAAGACGCTGATGATTTCAAAAGTAAAATGGCAACGGGCAGTTAGCCACTGCTTCCAAAGATGCGGGGCTCACTCCTCCACAAGGTGCTAATACTTTAAAACAAACAAACAACCACCACCCAACCCTTACTTCTTTTTGGCCACAGGCTCCTTCCTGATATTTTCGATTTACTGATCCTAGTTCTTCCCACTAGGGCCAGTCGAACAATAAATCAACAAACGTTTATTCAGTATCTACCATTTAGCAGGAATTTTTCTATAAAGACAAAAGTAAAACAGAGCCCGCCATCAAGGAATTTCCATCCTAATAGGGGAGATATTATCTACATACATAAATACATGCATAATATAGACAAAATAAAGACAACGCCACACAGACTCCATTAAAGCCTTCTTCCAAATGGTAGCACTCACAGTATTTGAAGATTATTTATATACTTCCCCCAAAGTCTTGTCAAAGCTAAGCATTTCCAGTTCCTAAAATCAACAAAAATAAACATTTATTAAGTTTCTACTACTGTAAGGCACTAGGCTGGAAAGCTGTGATACAAAATCCAAAAATACGGGCCATTCCTTGCCTTGGGGGGTTAATGTTCTCCTGATGGGGAAATATAAAGATTTAGAAATACAAATATAAATTTGAGGAAGGAAGGAGTGGGTAGGAAGGAGGTGGCCCTTGAGCCAATCTTTGAATGAGCATAAGGATGCTAAGGGGCAAAGACAAAGGTGGAGCCTACACTGAGTAAAAGGGATGGTCCGGACAGAAAATACTAAGGGGGCAGAACCTAGAGCACTAGGAATAAATTTTGAAGAGATTAATTTAGGCTTTCGATCAGGAAAAAAAATAACATCCTAACCATAAGTTGTCCTAAAGTGTACCGGTCTGCCCCAAGGAGTGATGTGCTTCCACTCCCTGGAGGTCTTCAAGCAAAGAGCAAACAGCTATTTGTCATGTATGTTAAGAGGAGGATGCCTTTTACGAATGCTCGGACCAAATTATCACTGAGATACTTTGTAACTCTAAAATTCAGTGATTCTGTATCATTCTTTTCTTCTGAACTGAGAAAATAGCAAGTAGCCTACAAGAAGAGGATCGATGTGGAATACCTGAAAACGTGGGTAGAAGTTATTTGTCTGTTGAATCATTTTCAAGTCATGCTGACTCTTCCTAACCCCGTTTTGGGGTTTTTTTGGCAAAACTAAATGGTCTATCACTTCCTTCTCCAATTCATTTGGCAGATGAAGAAACTGAAGCAAACAGGATTAGGTGACTTGCCCAGGGTCATGCAGTTGGTAAGTGTCTAAGGCTGGATTTGAACTCTTACAGTTGAGTCTTCCTGATTCCAAGCACAATGTTCCATCTGCTGTACTACCTAGCTGCCCAAGAAGTCATTTGTAAAGGATCTTAAATTCCAGGATAAGAAATTTACATTTTATCCTAAAGGTAACAGGGAGATGTAAAAGGACTTAAGGATAGCTCCAAAGTCATGAACACAGAGAACATAATGGTGCCTCAACAGAAGTTTGGCGTCCTTGAATCATTCCTTCTACGACACAATTTTCAGACTCTTCACCTCCCAAATCTCCTTCTGAAGAAGAAGTTCCTGTTTGTCAATATTCTTCTGAGGTCCCAAGAACTGAACAGAACATTCCAGATATTTTCTGACCAGGACAGAGTAAAATAGGACTATCATCTCTTTCGTTCTCGCCATGACATTTGTATTAAGACAGTCAATGACTGTATGTGCTGTTTTGAAAGTTGTGACAAACAACCAGCCTATCACTTTGCTTTCAACCAGAATCCAAGGTTCTTCCCCCCACATAAACTATCCTACTTATGGGCCATCCCCACTCTAAGACATAGATGATTTGTCTTGAACCTAAGTATAAAACTTTCCTTTATCCTTATTAAATTTCATTTTGTTCCTTTGGCATTGTACCTGCCAAGATCCTTGCTGACGCCTGATTCTGTCACGCAGTACAATAGCTCTTCCTCCCAGCTTTGTGGCATATGTAAACCTCATAAGCATATCTTCTATGTATGATTTCCCTGATAATAACATTGCACAGTGCAGGAACAGTGACAAAGACTGCTTCTTTACAGTCTCCTTTGCTAAACTGTCTTCCACAGCATGCCTAGTAACAGTAGCTGTCCCCAGGGCATGACCTGGGCTATCTTCTTTTTTCTCTCTAAGCTCTCTCCCTTGATGATCTCATCAGCTCCCATTGGTTCACTTATCATTTCTAAGCTAATGATTACTAGATTTTTATTCGCAGTGCTAGTCTTCCTCCTGAGCTCCAGTTCTGCCTATTGGACATTTGGACCAACTGCCATTGGACCAACTGCCTATTGGACATTTCAAACTGGATTTCCTATAACTTGTCCAAAACAGAACCCATCTTTTCCTCCAAACTCATCCTTTTTCTGTACTTACCTCTTACTGTTAGTCACCACCATCCTTCCAGATACCTGAGTTATTGCTCTTCATTTTTATTTATCCCATATGGTCAATCACTCATTAAATCTTGTCATTTATACTTCTACAATATCTCTCATCTATATTTCTTTATCTATCCCCCCCTCATCACCTCTCATCTGGACTACTACAAAACTCTTATAGTTCATCTCCCTACCTCATCTCTTGCCCATTCTAATGTATCATTGACACAATTGCCAAATTTTTCCTTAAAATTCAGGTTTGATCATGTCACCCTACTACTTAATAAGCTCCAGTGGCTCCCTATTACCTCAAGGATGAAGTATAAAGTTATCTGTTTGGCATTTCAGCTCTTTATAACATAACCCCTAATTATATTTCTAGTCTTTTTACACATTGCTACCCCTCATGCACAGTACTCCATCTCCAGTCCCCATGTTTCTGCAATGACTTCCTGCAATGCTTTCAATTCAGCTAAAATAGACCCTGTTTCAGGAATCGTGAAGGAATTCTGAGAGGTTAGAGGTGAGGAAGTCCCTTTCTCAGTCCCCAATCCCCCCACCACCACCCCAATCTCAAGCATTTGCCGTTCCAAGGTTACCCTATATTTGTCTACTGTATACATGTATTGTGGGAACCATCTCCAGTGGTCCTGATTTATATTTTGCCACGAGACCCAGATGGCTCCAGAGGAGAAAGTGAGGCTGGTAACCCTGCACCCTTCTCCCTCACTTAAATCCAATTCACTTGAAAATTATGGCCTCACCTTCCTGATGTCATGGTCCTCTCCAAGAACAAAGGCCAAACAGCAACACTGGGTATTGCACGTATTTATTGCAAATGTACATGCCTCCTATTTTCAAATCCCTGTCCTTGGGGACTGGAACTTTGCTTTTTTGTGTATCCCCAGTGCTTAGCGCAGTATCTATAACACAGGAATCAACTAATATATGCTTGTCGATTGACATATTGGTGGACAAAGTCTTTTGGCATTATTCCACTAAAGCGGAATCTTTTGAATAAATTCGGATCTATTAACTGACATCCTGAGCATGGTCATTAACCAATTACAAATTTACCTCACTATGCTATTCAACTCATCTTTCTCCTTGTCCACAGGGATTATAGTTTTAGATTTAGAGCTGAAAGGAACTTTAATTAATCCAACCGCCTCATTTTACAGATGAGGACATTAAGAACCATGGAGGTTTGCCCAAAAGTACATCCTGAGGGCTGTTTTGCCCAAAGTCACAAAATGCTATAGAGCGAATTCAAACCAAGGTCCTCTGATCAAGACAGATTTTTGTCAAATTTTCTACAGTAATCCAGGCATACATTGTCTATTTCCAATAGTCTAACTAAACTAACTAAACTCTAACTATTCCCCCAACTCTCAGTCATACTTGCAAGGTAGAGCCACAGTGGACAGCTACTACATACCCTCTCAAATTTTAGCAGCCATGAAGGGTTAAGGGTATCTTTCTAATGCTATAGCTCATACAGTTGTTGTTACTCAGTCATGTCTGACTCTTTGTGACCCCATTTTGGGGTTCTCTTGGCAAAGATACTAGAATGGTTTGCCATTTCCTTGTCCAGCTCATTTTACAGATGAAGAAACTGAGGCAAACAGGGTTAGGTGACTTGTCCAGGATCACACAGCTAGTCAGTGTGAACTCAGAACTTGAGTCTTCCTGAATCCAGACCCAGCACTCTTATCCACTGCCTGCCTAACTGCTCTTGTCTTAGTTTGCTCATTTCTAAAAAGGGGGGGGGGGTAATATTAACATCTACTAAATGGAATCATGTATGAAGACATTTTGCAAACCCTAAGCCAAAATAGAAATGTGAGCTATGAAGTTGAGGAGAATGATAAAGAGAAGTTAAATATAAAGAGACTGGAAAGACAGGTGGAAGCCAGTTTGCAGAGAACTTTAATGCCCAAGAAAGAGACGATTCTAGACACAATTAGTAGCCACTACTATTGCTGTTTTTCATTCTTGAAAAGGACCATGATATCAGGGAGGTGCTGCCATGATATACAAGTGAATTAAGTTTAAGTGAGGGAGGGCTGCACAAAGTTACCAGCCTCACTTTCTCCTCCAGAGCCATCTGGGTTCAGTGGCCAGATAGAGATCAGCACAACTGGAGATGGCCCAGATATCACGGAAGACCCAGGCCTGTTTAAGCCAAAGTCTTTAGCAGGTCTCATTTTGTCTGAGGCAGCGCCCATTCAGTGAGTAAGACTAGATAAGAAAAGGAAAAAGAAAGAAAAGAAAAAAGATGATTCTGAGTAGAAGAGTTCAAGATGGTTTCAAGATAGCTAGGTAGTGATAGCTAGCATGCTATTAGGGATGGAGAGCTGGAATTTGGGAGAAAGATCAAGGGTAGCTAAATAGTGCAGGTGCAGTGGACAGAGTGCCCACCCTGGAGTCAGGAGGACCTGAGTTCCAATTCTGTCTCAGTCACTAATTAGCAGCCTGACCCTGGGCAAATCATTCAATCCCCCAATTGTCTCCAAAATAAAAAGGCCAATATGTTTGGTTATAATACCTTCCTCAAGAAGTTTATCCTCAAGTGGATAGACTGCTAAGCCTGGACTCAGGAAAATTCATCTTCCTGAGTTCACCCTTACTAGCTGTGTGACCCTGGGCAAGTCACTTAACCAACCCTGTTTTCCTCAGTTTTCTCATCTGTAAAATGAGAGTGTTAGGCTACACTAGATGATTTCTGAGATACCTCCTAGGAACCTATGATCTTGGTAAACTACTCCTAGGTAATATAAATAATACAATTATTTTCTTTATGAGGCTGTAGGCATTGTGGGACAGAGATTTTACCCTGTCCGCTGTTACTCATAGTGCCTAGTATAGGAGTAGGTATTGAATAAAACACTGACTGAACTGCATTGAACTGAGTCTAATGTGTTTAGAGGACACACAGACAGCTACCAGAGACAATGAAGGACAAGATAAATTATTTATACAAGCAAATCCTTTACATTGTGGGTAAGCCACAGGAAATGAAGCATCATCCAGGTATGGGTCTGCCCCAGACTCCCACTTCAGCAGGAGGCTAGATTTCTTCTTTCTGTAACCTAGTCTCACAGGGTCTCCTGGAGACAAGGGCCAGGATAGGGGTGGGGAGGTAGGGCGCACACAACAGATACCTGGCTTCAGCCATCCCTAGAGCCAGAATCTGGACTTGTTCCATGAAGAGGACCAGGGATTTCAGGTTAGCCCTTCACCAAAAAACAAAACATAAGCTCCCGACCCCCACCTCACCCTGAGAAAGGAGAAACCAGGGATTCCTAGTGACATCACTGGCTAGGGTCCTTCCCATTTTCTAAAGGAAAAAAGAGGATTTGCATGTATGGGGTCAGGCTGTCAGGCCTGAACATGGAGATCTGAACAAACAAATCTCTGGAAAACTGGAGCTGTCTTGTTCTAAGACATGAAAACGATGGAAACAGGCACTTGGGGAGGGAGCTCAGAGGGACTCCCAAAGAGTTTTCTCCTTCATCCTTGAAGCTGATGTTTCTGTCTTTCTGTCACTTTCTATATCTCTGGTGTCTCTGCCTTTGTCTCTGTCTCTTTCACACACACACACACACACACACACACACACACACACACACACACACACACACATAACACACACTGACAAATTTTTTAAGAGACCAAAGACACTCTCCAGCCTACTGAAAGGACTCTCGCCAGCTGGCGCCAGCACACCTCCTAAGCCCACCATTGCCTGGGTGATGTATTATTGAAATACATTAAAGAGCTGTCCCACTGACAGCATGCTAAGGTAATATGTCAAGGTACCAACCCTCTGATGATGTACACCCCTAATAGATCAGGGCACCATCACTCTGATTACACTCCCATACAATGCATCAAAGTGTCAGGGCGGTCATGATGGACTGTGAACATACATCACAGCCTGGGAGGCCTGCTGACAGGCTGTTCCCCAACACAAAACTCATGTCAGGGACATGATTTAGGGGCATGGCCAGGACCCCTCCTAAGAACGCCGATGCAGCAAAAGTGAATTCCTTCGTTTCTACTCAGAGGGGAAATTTGTAAGCTGGGAAAGAGATGTTCTACCTCCACATTAAAACCCTTTACTGTATACAAGCAGATTATGGCCTCCCCAAACACAGCTTGCACAGAAAGGATTTTGGGTGTAGCTTCAGAACACCAAGGTTTAAATTCTAGCTCTGTTACTTACCACTTGGATGATCATGGCAAATCTCTCATCCTCTCTAGGTCTCAGTTTTCTCATCTGTAAAAGGAAGGGGCTGAACTGGATGACCTGAAAGATCCATCGCAGCTCTATCAATGATCTATGATTCCCATATATATTCCTTTGCTTGTCCTTTTCTCTTGGCCACGCACACCTGTCTCCACTCTTTTCCATTTATCCAAGTGCTATTCATCCTTCGAGAACATAGTGAAGGCTTACATTCTCCATAAAGCCTTTCTGGACCACTGTAGCCCAAGGTAATACACTTCTGAGACCTTATTCCCCTTTGGGGGTACTTTAGAAAAAGAAGAGCTTAGACCTAGACCTTCATGGGCCCTAAGAGGCCACTGAATTCAACTCCCTCCTTTTACAAATGAGAAAACGAGGCACTGAAGGATTGAGTAACTTGCACAGGGTAACCCATCTAAGGCAGGTTCCAACTCATGCCCCGCTGCCTCCAAGTCCAATGGTCTATTCACTATATCAGCTTAGAGCTAAAAGGGACCTTGGACTTCATCTGGTCCAGTGCCATTAGGGAGATGAAAAAGCACGTCTAAGGTCACTCAACTAGAGACCAAACTGGGCTCCTTAACCAGGACTATTGACTGGGACCAGTAATTATAATACACTGCCTTCTTTTAAGGGTTTGTACATTGTTTTGTGTGTCCGTCCTATCTCTCCAAGGAGACTTACAAGATTCATGTTGTCTTCCTTTTGCGCATTACTGGAGGATGCCGAATGTCGTATCTAGTTGTCCCAATCTACATCTCACCACCAGACCCAGATGGCTCCAGAGGAGAAAGTGAGGCTGGTGACTTTGCACAGCCCTGCCTCACTTAAATCCACTTCACTTGCATGTCATGGCATCATCTTCCTGATGTCATGGTCCTCTTCGAGAATGAAGGACAAAGGGCAACAATATCAGAAGATGCCTAATAGAGGTCTCTATTCCTGATGGGTAATTTTCATATATTACTGGATATCTGTGTAATGGGAGGCCTATAGAAAGGGTATAAGGATGCTGAGGAGCCAACCCTAGGATATGGCAGCTTCATACTATGATTCCAGGAGTCTCATGTACCAAAACTTTCAAAGCAGTATCTCCCCTCTCTGCTTATCTGCTTGGAAATTCCCACCATTCAAGTCATTCCTTTGGGGGAGGGGGGAATAGACAAAGATAAAGGCATTAGCTCCAGGAGGCATAAGTGAAAACACTCATGTGATAGAAGCAGAATTCACAAGGTTTCTTCTAAGCTTTTTTTTATTAGCACAGGTTAATTTCTAAGGTTGTCATCTTGGAAAACAAAGTAATTTTGGTCCCAAGAAGATTTGAAATGATGAAGATAACAGTTATGATGAAGAGGAGGAGGAGGAGATAGTTATCCCTTCTACATTGTGGAAGTTAGGAGTACAGCACTCCCCATGATCTGGAAGATCTACATAAAATGTTTTGGCCCTCCCTTCACACCAGAGAAGATATTTGAATTATTATGGTATTAAAAGATGAAATATGTTGATGTCATACAATACTATATATATTTTATACATTTCTGAGCTTCCAATTTTTATCTGTGCCATGTGACGGTCTTCACAAGTACTCATCAGCTTTCACAAAACTCCCCCCAAATTTCCATTTAATTTCTTATGTTTACCTGTGATATATCAAAACCATGATGGGAATGTTGCAATGTGGAAGGGATAACTGTATACAGAAAGGCAGATATAGATGTAGACATAGATATAGAGAGAACATAATAACATGATATAGAGAATTGGCCCCTGGACCGAGAGTCAGAAGGATTTGGATTCAAATCATGCCCCAATACACACTAGCCTTCTCCTCCAGGTTTGATTTTTTTGGTTATTTTTAAAAGGGGCCATCCTTAGAGTAACTCCTTAAAGTGGCCTATTCACTTAATGGGATTATGTTAGTCAAAGTGAGAATCTGATAAGACCTTAACCTAAAATGGCCAAGGTTCCACATTGCATCCTGGGCCATCTCCAGTCATCCTGATGAAAATCTAGCCACTGGACCCAGATGGCTCAGGAGGAGAAAGTGAGGTTAGTGACCCTGCACAGCCCTCCCTCACTCAAATCAAAGTCAAATGCAAGTCATGTCATCATCTTGATGTCACGGTCCTCTTCCAGAATGAAAGACAAACACAACCTGTGAGGGAGAATGGGAATCTTGGGCCTTATCTAGTCCTTCCAATTCCTGAGAACTGCTCTCTGAGCACTCACTCCTCCCACCCTCTTCAGACTGGAAAGGAAAGAACATACATTGACCTGAGTCCTACTTCTTTTTCTTCAAAGTCCAGGAGAAAACCCCTGCACATGAGACCCAACATCACAGATCACTCCTTAAAGGCAATGACAGCCCCAGTAATGTCAAGGCACATACCTAGGAAGAAGGATGGGGGAGTTCTTGCCAGCAGCCTAAACATGATTTTAGACTCCTGGAAACAAAATGAACCTTACTCACAGGTGTTGGTCCATCCATGTGATGTGATTTGGAGGGGTTACCACTGGACCCTAGATCTGGAAGGGGGACATGAGGGCACAGCGAAATTAATTGACTTACCCAAGATTACACAGGTAGTCTCACAACTGGGTTTGAATCTGGGTCCTCAGACTCCAGGGCCAGTACTATTTCTATTCTCTCATCTTGGCTTTGCCCTTACCTAAAAACATCTTCATTATCACCAGCCAGGAATTCTGCCATTACAGCCTGGTTTCTTCAGATTATTGATTTGTCCTCTTTTCAAATATAAATCCTCTCCTTAGGAGGAGCTAGCAGCCATTGGCACTCTACTGTGAACTGACTTATTATATTTACCAGTTACTCAGAAAATTCTAAAAGGAAGGGAAAACTGGGCAGGGATGTTTTGTAGGGTGAGGACAAGTCAAATGGTAGTCAGGGAAATCAAGGGGAAGAAGGAGGGCTGGGAGGGGACTGCACTAGAGCATCTTGGGCAGTTGTGGCATGACATCCATGGGTATCAAGACAGAGAACTTAAATGTGAATGCTATGGAAGATGGGGAGTGGTGCAGAAAGAAGAAGGCAAGAGGGTCCTGAAGCCAAATTGACTTTATCCTCAGAGTTTCCTGAAGGCAAGTCTTACCTACAGGAAGCATTCCCCAATTACCTCCCAGCTCACACTGGCACTTGCCTGGCACCAAAGAAACATGCATAAGCATCATTTGGGATAATAAATAACATAGAAGCAGCAACAGCACGAGGAAGAGGAAGAAAGTAATATTCATGTTCTGTCTTCACCTGCCTCCTCAGACTATTGAGAGAGAGAGCCTGATGAGAGAATTGTGGACCGCTGGACTGAAATACTCGTCAGACAGCTGCCTATGCATGTTCAAAGGCCACAGACAGAGATTCCTGCCTTCAAACACAACAGTTATTGCCTTGAGCAAGTGGAAGGGGGGGGGGCCTGTGGGGATGAGGGTACAGGGTGAGCCCAGGGCTGGGCCAAGTGAACCATAGTCTTCCTTGTTCTCCTCCCACGCTCTCTCTCCACCTGGATTTTTTCAGTCCTTGAGGAATGAGGGTTTCAGTCAGTTGAATAATTTTTAAAGGTATCCAGGTCTAGGTTTGCTGCAATGGAAAATACAAAGGTATACAAAGTTCTTTCAATCAATCAATCAACCTGGTAAGCTTACTACAGTTCCAGTACTGAGCTCTAGGTACCAGGGCAATAGAGATATATAGGCACACTCCGTCCCCTCAGACAATTCACAGTCTGCTTAGAATCAAGACTAATATCCACAAAACAGTGAGAGAGCATAGTAACTTACATATAGTTCTTAGTAAGTATATGTGGAATGAATGAATAAATGAATGGGTGAATTGATGAATGGATGGATGGATAGATGAATGAATACAGGAATGAATGATATGACAGTATATATGTCAAAACTTGAAAAGATTGGTGAAGGTTCTCCCTCTACCGATATAGATGCCCTAGATACCTAGACCACCATCTTAGGAAGAGCCCAAGCCATCCATATTCCTCTTCAGGAGTGGGGAAGACTCATCTTCCTGAGTTCAAATCTGATGTCAGATGCTTAGTAGTTGTGTCACCCTGGGCAAGTCATTTAATCCTATTTACCTCAGTTTCCTCATCTGTAAAATGAGCTGAGCAGGAAATGGCCAACCACTCCAGAATCTGTGCCAAGAAAACCCCAAATGGGTTAATGACTGAAAACAGCTTCCTCACTCCAGGCCTCTGCTCTACCCACTTTGCCATGTAGATCCCTGTATATTAACATCCTCTATGGTCTATCATATTTTATTCATTTTGTTAAATATTTCACAATGACATGTCAATCTGGTTTGGGCTACTTGAGAGTGCTGCTGACTGCAATGCAGGCTGCCAGCCTCCGTTTGGCCCTTCTGGACTAGCCTACTTCTCATGACTTAGCTGACACCCGCTGGCGCTCTCATCCCCAGGAGGAGGTAGATACACAGAGGGAGATGGCAGTCATTTCTCTCATCTGAGAAATAGAGCAAAAACATAATGATGCCAGGTTGCAGGAAGCAATGCCTTGGGACAATCATGCCATGATGTGGCATCCATGGCACAGTGAGAGTGGAGAACTGAAAGGCATGGGGACAGAGGGTGAGAGGGCCCCAAGAGAAGAGGAAACATGCTCCCAGGAGCTCAGTTATCCACCTAATTCATCAGGTGCTTCTTTTGTGGAAAGAGTACAAGCACTGACCAGACCTTCTAAATTCAGCACTCTGGGACAAAGCTTTAGTGGCCCCACCCTAGTTAAGGTCCTAGGGATGAAGGTGGAAGTAGAATATATAGGCATAAGCTTACTAACAACGGCTGAAGAACACTTAGAGAGGATTATCAGCCTTGGCAGAGGAAGAGAGAACAAAGTAAACTCATGAGAGATGCAGGAAAAGACTGAAGCCAGTGGAATTAATCAGGAAAAGGTTTTCTGAAGGAATTCAGAGGCAAGTGAAGAGGGACCTGAAATGTTACTGCGCTCAGAGCTGCTCAGAGACTAAGACTGACAAAATGATTAAGTCAGCAGCTGGTCTTCAGTGATGTTCTCCCTTTCCTGCCCTCCTCTCATCCAAATCTGCTCTCCAGAAAGGATCTGATCAATTTGTTCACACTGAGGTGGAAATGATTGCGAGGCTTAAGGTATGATCCTTTCCTAGGGGTATGTGCATCTTAACAGCTGGAACAAAAGTCTTAAGTCAAAGGAAGGAAACCCAGAAGGCAGAATTTCAGACTTCTCAGGGGGAGTCAAAGACGAATGCAATGCTCGGAAATCAGCCCTTGTAGGTGACTGCCTACTCTGACTACCAGGAAGATCAGCCAGGTCCTCCCAGGCACAGCCTCCTCTGGACGAGTGGGAGGCTCCTGAGCCATAACAACACTCAGAGGTCTGGGTCTCAGCCAGCAATTCCCTAAGGAGAGCCTTTAAACATTTTAACAGGCTTTCTGTACTTGAGGCATTGGTTATTCACAAAGACTCTTGGACTCAAGTGACTTGTGAACTCCTGATCAAAAAACCCCAGCATCCCCTAAGCATTGCCAAACCCTGCATTCTCACACCCCTTCTCAAATAACTTTTTAAAGAAGGAAAGCCATTGGCTTTTTCTTGCTTGCTTGCGTCATTAACTTTTCTCTCCTGCCTCTCCCTTTCCCTCCCCTTTTCCCCCATCTCTGCTCCCCCTTCCTCCATTTCTCCAGCATAGTTCAGTGAAAGGAATACTGCATCTGAAAGTCAGAGCCCTGGGTTCAAATTTTAGCCCAGTTACTCTTGGTACTTTGTGGTCATGTGTCTTCCCTGCTCCCTCCCTCCCCTCACAACCTCTACACCTTTTTTGTTTGTTTCTGTAAAATGGAGGAGGGAGGGAGGGGACAGAGGGGGCTAGATCATCAGAGGTCCTTCTGGAGCCAGATCCATGAGCTTCCAGCTTCAGGTCTATGATCCCACGATTTGTGCAATCCAGAGCCTCACTTCCAAATCTGTAAAATGGGAAATTTGGACCAGATAACTTCTCCAATCCCTTTCAGCCCCTCATCTGCCTCCTTTTCTGCCTACCTTTCCCTCCTTTCTGCTTTTTAGTCTACTTATTCACTATTTTCATTTCATTCTCCTTTCCTTTCTTCCTTCATTTTGCCTTCTTTCTTTCCCCTTTTTTTATCTACTTTCCTGCTTCCTTTCCTTCTTGCTTCCCTCCCTTTTCTTCCTTTTCCTTTTCTTCTTTCCTTCTTTCCCTCTCTCCCTCCTTCCTTCCCTACTTTGGTCCTTACCTTTTCCTTCCTGTCTTTCCTTCATCCTTCCTTCTTTCCCTCCCTCCTTTCCACTATCCTTAATTCCTTCCTTTCTGTCTTCTCTCTATCCCTCTCTCCCTTCTTTCTTCTCTCTTTTTCTTTTTCATCTTTTCCTTCCTTCCCTCTTTCCTTTCCTCCCTCCCTCTTTTTTTCCTTCCTTCCTCCCCTGCCTCCCTCCTTCCTTCTTCCCTCCTTTTTCCCTTCTTCCTTCCTTCTTTCCTCCTGAAACATGTTTGCTCCATCTCTCTCCCCTAACAATCCTACTGTGTAGCCATTTGTTAGCCTTCCTTCAACATCTGCCTAGAGCTATAGGTCCCATGCCCCCAGAAGGAAAAGACTCAGATTTAACAACCCTAGGCTCCCACTGTGCCTGGACAGGGAAGAAAAATCTTCAGATTCAATGGGGACCTCTAGTGGAACTGGACTGGACTAGGTGAATGAAAGAGCTTGTAAGTTTATCACATGGTAGAATAAAAAAGACTCAGCTCCCCTGGGTGGTTGGTAGAGGAACCTTCTCAGCAGTCCCATAGAGTAATGAGCCTGGAAGTCCCACAAGTCAGCCTGCCTTCCATGGTCACCAAGTACCTGCTCTTCTGACACTACAGTGGCCATTTCTAGAGTGTTTGCTGGACTTCCTGACGCACCAGCAAACATTACTTTGACCTACAGTCTGTAGGTAAACTTCAATTCAAAGGAGACACTAATTTACTAACAAAAACAACAACAATAATTTTTAAATGGTTCAGATTATTAAAGTTGTTTACCCAGGTCTGATTTTGTATCAGAAAGTACAAAAAAGGCAATATGGAGGAGCTAGATACTCTTCTGGGTGTTTCCATCAATAGCATTGCCACTTAAGAAGCCCAGGTAGAGGGATCGAGAAGTTATTGATTTTGAAATTTACCGAGAGAAAAGGGGTTGGCATTTATCACCTGAGATCCCAAATGTTGTCTACTCCTGTTGCTGACTAAGCACCTTTGATAAAAAATGATCCAATAGTAATTGGAAAGAATTACTAGATATCCATCCATCTCTCTTAGTCTCAGTCTTTCTCTCTGTCTCTCCCTCCTCTTTCTCTCTCTCTCTCTCCGGGTCTGTCTCTTCTTCTTCTTCTTCTTCTTCTTCTTCTTCTTCTTCTTCTTCTTCTTTTTCTTTCTTCTTCTTCTTCTTCGTCTTCTTTTTCTTTCTTCTTCTTCTTCTTCTTCGTCTTCTTTTTCTTTCTTCTTCTTCTTCTTCTTCTTCGTCTTCTTCTTCTTTTCTCTTTCTCTCTGTCTCTCTCTGTCTCTCTGTCTCTCTGTCTGTCTCTCTGTCTCTCTGTCTCTCTCTCTCTCTCTCTTTCCCTTCTCCCTGTTCCCTTTTTCTTTCTCTTTTTGCCTTTTCCTCTACTCTTTATACTCTGTTGTGTTTCTGTCATCCCTCACTGCTTATCTAAGTAGGAAAAAAATCTGAAGTAAGGGAGAAAAATGTCCAATAAACCTTGCCTAGGGAGAAAGTTGAATGAGAAAGCCACCATTGGGCACCAACTCTTTGAGTTGTTTCTTTGTATAAAAGTAAAATTTTCAACAAAAATTGAAGCTGGAGTTGTCAATGATCTTACATTTTGGTTTATCAAGATAATTAATCAAATCAAAAGGGTCTTGAAGTGACCATAGTCACAGTCCCTTTAATCCCTACAATATATGTTCAGGGAAGCTAGGTGATAGTACAGTAGATACAGCATCAGCCCTGGAGTCAGAAGGACCTGAATTCAAATCCGGCCTCAGACATTTACTAGCTGTCTGACCTTGGATAAATGACATAACCCCTATTGTCCGAGAAAGAGAGAGAATATACATTCCAGTGAGGCAAGCATTCCCCACATTTGCACGCCATATACAATCCTACCTCGGAATATTTATATTAAACTGTTTAACCCAACCTGCTCTCCTCTGTGCTACCCCTCCAAATCCTAACCATCCCTGTTCAAGGCCCACCTTCTCTGAGTACAGTACTCAAGTAATACTTGCAGAATGAATAAAAATAATAGGCACAATAAGAGCTAATATGGCACCCTGAGAGGTAGTGAAAATATTTTGGGTGCCTACTTTACAATCAGCTTGCAGTATGAGCTAGAGAGTTAATCTTGGTCAGGAAGATCTGAGTTCAAGGTTCACCTCTGATGCAGATTGGCATGTGACACCAGGCAGGTCACTTCTTGGTGCTTTAGGGAACTAAGTAAATAAATTGCAGAGAAGGTGTCCACTTACCTTGGTAGAGCATAGTAGCATAGTAGCATAGTAGCAAAATCACGTCTAGTGCCTATCCCTATTTTATAGAGAAGAAAACTGAGTTTCAGAAATGTTATGACTTACTCAAGAGCACAGAGGTAAATAGATGTTAGAGGTAGGATTTAAAGCCAGGGGCCTTAACTCTAAAACCAGCTCTCTTTTCCATCCCACCAGGCTGCCTGCCAATAAATGATCAGTTGGTCTGTTGATTTACTTATAGGGGTTGATTCAGCAATCTCGAGAAATAGTCTTGGGTTATTTTTTTCACACTAGGATGGACACTGGGAGATGAAGAGAAGCCGATTTTGTATGACCAGTGCAGAGATGGCTCTGAAGCTAAGGATGACATCTGCTCTGAAACCTCTGGGTCTCCTGAACACTGAGACACAGTTCTACCAAGAGGTGTTTGGCATGGGAAAAGGAGGAAGACTCTGGGTGGTGACTCTCAAAATGATGTTTAGTTCATGGACTAGAAAAAGCTTAGTTTTTTCCAAGAGCTGTTATCTTGCCCAAGAGAAAAACTTCAACACTCACCCATCAGAGCCACACTCAGCTTTCCCCCCCTTTATATTCCATTTTGAACTCTAGGAAATTGTGCTACATGGCATTTCCTGAAACTCTCTGATCTGTCTCTCTCACTTGTACCCTGGTTCTTGTTCTTCCTGTCTCTGTCTCTCCATTTCTGTCTCTATATCTCTGTCTCTGTCTCTCAAAGATTTCTTTGGGCAGGAAATGGAAATGTTTTTACCCTTCTTTACAACATTCTGTCTCAAGGTGAGGACCACCCTCCTTCACTCCTTGAACAATCAGCCTGAGAACTCATGTATCTCAAGTCTCCTCAGCTCAGGGACGAGGCTGAATTTAGTCAGATAACTATGATGGGGTGAGGGTGGGAGGAGTATCTGATTTGGTTCTGGGTTCAAAGTCCAGCCCTGGGATTTACTACCTGGGTGACTTTGAGTAAATCATTTTTCCTCTCAGCCTCAGTTTCCTCAAATGTACAACAACACTTAGAGCATCCTTGTTGGAGTAGATGGCTTCTGAGCTCCGGGCTAGCTTTGAAGATATTATCTGATGGTCCCATTAATAGATTATTCCTAAGGTCCTTTCTAGCTCTCAAACTCTGATAAAGATTTAGAATCCAGAGGGAATCCTGGGTACAGTAGGTAACTGTCAACACTGAGGTTTCCAAGTGAGGTTACACAAGCATGTCTTGGAAGAAATTTACGGCATCATCTAATCCAACCCTTTCATTTTATAGATGAGAAAAATGAGATCCAGGAAAGAAAAATGACTTGGTCAAGGTCACAAAGCTACTCAGTAGCAGAGCAAAGGTTATAATCTATAGAAGGGAACATTATTGGGGGGAGGGGGAGGAAGGATGATAATGGAACAAGAGAGAGAAGAATTTCAGGTGCCTTTCTCTTTATGCTTAAGTTGTTAAGGTTTGTATTTATTTCTAAACCATTTTATAGTATTATTTAACCATTTCAATGTTTGTTTCTCCTGATGGACTTTCGAGCTTTGGAGAGAAGGGACTGTTTTCTGGGAAGCATTGTGGGAAAGCAGAGTGGGCAGAACGCCGTTAGATGTCTGTCATTCTCCAAGAGAACCAAAGAAATCAGTAGGGTGATATCTTGACTTGGAGGAGAATTGGATTAAAGTGAGGCAGGACTGTGCAAAGTCACCAGCTTCACTCACTCTTTCTGGGTCATCTAAGCCCAGTGGCAAGTCAGGATGACTGGAGATGACCCCCACAATGGAATCACGAAGACCTGGCTTCGAAGCCAAGTTCAGATACATATTAGCTGTGTGAGGCTGAGCAAGTCCCATAACACCAGTGAGCTTCAGGTGGCCAATCTGTAGAATGGGGATGACATACATAGCAATACTTACCTCATAGGGTGGTTATTATGAGGATCAAATGAGATATGCAGATAAAGTGCATTACAAACCTTAAGCACTATAAATGTGCCGGTTATCATTCTCCATCCCTTTTATCCTTCCCAGCGCTAAGCACAAGGCTGAGCACTCGCTAGATGTGGGATGTAATTCAATTGCCCCATCCTTCCCTGACTACTGCTTCCACTGTGCCTGGTTCCCAATTGAATGATGAATCTTAACTAGCCATGCATGCATAGAATCATAGAGTACTAGAAATGGAAGGAATTTTAATGCACAACCTTCCATTTGTAAAGAAGGAAACGAAACCTAGAGAAAGCCAACGACTAACCCAACGTCACACAGCTAGTTAGGGATAAAATCAGGGGTAAGGCTAGGTCTCTGGGGGTCTACACTAGCGCCATTGCCGTGCTCACCTCTGTCCTCTTTCACATAACCAGCAATGGTGGGCAGACAGTTACCCACACCTAACAAGCTCAAAAAGAGTTGGGATCAAAAGGCCTCTGCCCAGTGATCAGTTCTTAACCCTATTTGATGGAGCCTTTGTTGCTACCCTCCTTGCCTTTGCTGAGCTCCCTAGAGTTTGGATCTCTCCTCGCTCATCCCTGAGTCGCTGCAATCCCACCTACCAGGGAGGCTGAGGCTGGAGTGGGCTAAGGTGATGCAGTGACAGCAGCAGCACCAAGCGGCCAGGAACGTGGACGGCTGTGGCCGCTGCCTCTGTTGTTCATGGCTCCACACAGATGAGGCCGGACTGTGCAAAGCTGTCAGTCTCACTCTCTCCTGTAGAGTTGTGGAAGTCAGACAAAAGTTGGACCAGGCTACCTAAGAAGGAGACCAGCCAAAGTCAGGAGTGGAGCGGCCACCACACTCCCAGCTGATGTGTGATGAGAGATGTGAGATGAGGAAATCTAATCTAAAAAAATAAAAAATACAGGACCTGCCACAAGACAGTAGAGGATTAATCACTAAATAACTGGGATAAACAGTAGGTCACACAGGAGTCAAGATGAGAGAGATCACTGGGGATTGGAGTGGCCAACAATAACTGAAATTTATAGAATTAGAATTTCAGAAATGGAAGGAATCTCAAGACACAGAGTATTTTTAAATTGTTTCCCTTCATTCTCCCCCATCCTACTCCCTTCCTGAAAGCCTTTGAGGAAGGTAGTACATGTTTTACAAATAGAAAAACTAAGCCTTACTCATAATCACATACACATTAAGTATCAAAGCTTGGATTAAAGGAGATTTTATGGAGAAGGGGGGAATTACAACTGTTGGATCTTGAAGAACAGGTAGGATTTATATTGGTAGAAAGGAAGGAGAATATTCCAGGTAGGTGGCTTAGGAGCTGGTCAGGGAAGCCAAGTAAGCAGAAACACAAAGACAGCCCCCAAAATGGCAAGGGAGTCTATGAGATGGAGGGAAGGATGGAGAGCATCCAAGTGTTCTTCTATAAAACAGGAAGGTGGGATGACATGACTAACAAGGACCCTTTCAGCTCCAAATCCTGTGACTAGAGTCTGGAAAGGTAAGCAAGAAAGGTAAGTCATGGAATAGGGAGGAAAGACAGAGGGGATTTAAGCCTAGAAAGGACAATGGAGTCCAACCCCTATATTTTACAGATGAGAAGAAGCTGAGGCCCAGAGAGGTTAAGAGTGCCAATTATGGGAGGCCTTGAATGCCAAACTACCACTGTTCAGGCAGCAGTCAAATGAAATGAGATGCAATCAGCTTCAACTCTGACCATAATTACAGGAGGCAAAGGGGCACCATCTTAAAGATAGGTAGTCAAGGTCTGGCTCCAGCGACATGACAGGAGCAGAAGTTTTTGCTTTGTAAGATAACCTCCCGAGCTACAATTAAACCTCTAGCTCTGACAGTTAAGCAAAACCTTTCATGAAAACAGTCAGAGGAAAATAAATATAAGACTTGGCACTCCTGGAGAAATTGAAAGCTAAACATACAAATTAAAAGCACCTAGAGAGTCAGGGTGGGATTTAATAACATAATGTCTTCCATTCACTTGAAAGTAATTGACACATATACACATACGCATGCGCGTGAGAGCGCACGCGCACACACACACACACACACACACACACACACACAGAATTTTACAATTCTGTTCTGCACAAGCAGTGGGAAATTATCCCAGAATTTGTGTGAATTAAACCTTTTCCCTGTCAGGTTGAGGGTGGGGGATGGAGAATGTTGAGTTACATTGCTATGGCTTTTGCAATGACCCGACAGAAAACGGCCCCAAAGAAAATGGCAGGCTCTGAGTAATGCTAACAGGCTAGTGCCCAGCCAGGTGAACCCATGCAGAGAACTGGGCAAAGCCAACAGGACAACACTCCCTGCAGTGACGATGCTAAAGGGAGGAGAGGAAAAGGGGATGCCAACACTAAGTGAATGTGGAAGGGGCTCAAGGCCTGGGTGTATGGGGGTTGGCACTCATGCCCCCTTGGAACAACACAGGGATGAAGAGAGGGAAGGTCGTGGATACAAGGATGGCAAAGAAATGCAAGTATTTGCTGAAACTGAGGCCCTGTGGTTAGGAGTTATATGAGCTGTGCCTAAACTTACCCAAGGTAACAAGGGGCTGTGAAAAATGGGGACTCCAAAGTTAGTAGCTGCTCAGGTCAGGGTGCTTCAGAAACAGATTGTTAGGAGGCCATAGGTTTGATGTTTTCCCCTCAGTTCCTTATCTTTGCAAGCAGGAGACTTGAAGAGGCCTGCAGGGAGTGATTTCAGGTCCACTTTGTACCATCCTTTTACCCCTGGCACACTAGACTCAAAATCCACCAACAGTTTCATTCTTTCAGGAAAATACTTTGTTTCCTTTCAAGCTGCAACCAATCCTTCTCTCCCCCTCCTTACCTCTCTCCCACCCCATTCCATGTACTACTATCAGGCACTTCGGACCCATTCACCATTACTAATACTTCAGTGATCCTTTCCTGAAAGGCAATTTGAATCAGAAAAGAGATAAGGACCATGGAAGTTCGAAAGACCATCCAGAAGAGGACAAAAATGGTGAAGGGTCTGCGTTCATGCTCTGTGAAGATCATGTAAAGGAACAAGGCATATTTATTAGGGAGAAGAAAAGACTTAGGGTTAGGATATGATAGCTGTCTTCAAGTGTTTGAAGAGCAGTCCCATGGAGAGCAGATTAGACTTGTTCAGCTTGCTTGCAATAGGCAGAAATAGCAGCAATGAGTGTATGTTGCAAAGAAGCTTGGTGTAAGGAAAAACAACTGAACAGCTAGCATTATCCCAGAGTGCAGTGGGTTGCCTTGGAAAGTCATGAGGGTGAAGAACCAAAGGTACCCAACATGGGCACACAGTAGAGGAAGCCCAGAGGGCAGTCTGAATGAGAATGCTACATGGCAGGCCTGGGAGCCAGGCTCGCCCTCCCTGGAGGTCTTCAAGGAAAGGCTTGTCTGATAGGACATAGGAGGGATTCTTCTTCAAGTATGGGCTGTACTAGGCATTTCCAAGGTCCCTTTGAGATTCTGTGGTTGATAGGTAATACAGCCTGATAGGGAAGAAAGGGATTCTGGCAAACAAAGAGAAGGACCATGTGGCAAGGCTGAGGGCACCAAACAGTTCGGCCAAGGGCTGCCTCATAGTGCAAGCCCTCATCCCTCAATGAGATCATTTTTGCAGAGGTCACCCTTTCCATCAGAGGCTGGATAAAACCAGATCTAGGCACCAACCAGCAAAAGCCAACAGGGATGTGCAGTGTCATTCGGGTAGCTGATAATCTAGAATATTTACTGGATGGTGAACTAAGCAGAGGCAGGTTGGCAATGAGTTACTGGTGATTTCTTGTTGTTTAGTCATTTTTCAGGCATGTCTGACTGTTCGTGACTCCATTTGGGGTTTGAGATATTAGAGTGGTTTGCCATTTCCTTCTCCAGCCAATTGGATAGATGAGAAGCTGAGGCAAACAGGGCTTAGTGACTTGACGTGAATCATACGGTAGTAACTAACAAGGGCAGGATTTGAACCTAGCTCCCTGTCTACAAAACCACTCTTTCCACTGTGCCACACTGCTTCAGAGTCAGGCCTATTGAAATCCAACCGTATAGCCAGCATAGGGTTGGACTTTGTAGGAGATGCAAACACAGAGGTGTTACAAACATCCCAACTTGGATCAGAAGATTTTTGAGTTCTTTCCTAGCTCTAAAGGTCTATAGCCTAAAGTTCCCTTAATAATGTACTGGGGATCTGACATTCAGGCATTTACCTGCACCCTTCTGAAATCTGTTTGTATTTTGTCTGAAGCACCTCTTGGATTAATAAATTCCATACATTTTCTTCCAGCTGAGAAGAGTAGGACTGGTTTTGATTTGTCCTAAAACTATTGCCTGTGAGTTTCAAGAGAGCCTCTCGGTCTCTGAACAATCATCTCTATTATCTGCACAGCCCTTTATCCTTTTTGGAGATTTCCCATCCATTATCTCATTTGATCCTCACAACAACCTGATGAGGTAGGCAGGGCAGATACTATCACGCTCATTTTACAGATGAGAAAACTGAGGCCCTGCAAGGAGAAGTGATTTTCCCAGGTCATTTCAGATAATTAGTGACAGACCCACAACTGGAAGCTAGGTCTCCAGACTTCTAAGCCAGCTCTTTTTTCACCATTGCCTACTGCTAATCAGATTTCTGGAAACACATAAAAGTACCTCCTAATGCCCATCAGCCACCTTCCTCCCAGAAAACAAAAATATCGCTGTCTCCAAGCCCTTGTCACTTGGACTTATTTCTAGCTCTGTTCTGTTCGGCTTCAACGCCAGTCCATAGGCTCAGACAGCAGCAAGATGTTAGCACTGAAAGAGTGGAATTCATTGAGTCTACACTTCCTGTTTTACAGAAGAGTGAACCTAAATTCAGAAGTTTCTCAGTGTCTCCCAGCTGGCAGTGCCAGTATCTGCAGCCTTCTGACATCAAGGCCAGTTCTGCCATACTACATTTCCACTCTTGGTAACTCAATAGTTCATTCCCACTCCCACCTCCACTCAGTCCTCCACAGCCTATAGAAAATTTTTAATGTTTCTAGATCTAAATACCCAATAAATATTCTTAGGATTATAAATTTAGAGCTCTACACCCACCCTCTACACTTTACAAGTGATAAAGCCAAGGTTCACAGAAATTACCCAGTGCTTAGCACAGCACCTGACATATAGTAGGTGCTTAATAAATGTTTATTGGATTAAAGGTTACACTGTCCCTCAGAAGTAAGACTACATCTATATAACCTACCTAAAATCTGATCTCTACTACTTAGGAGCTAATATTATTAGACCACAACAGAGCATACTCACTAAAACTTCTGAGTTCATCGCCTTTCCTTTTGAGTCTTTTTGATACTTTTCAGCAGTCTCTTTCTTCCAGCTACTTGTTGACCTCTCATGCTGTCTAGGTCCCCAGCATCTGAGAGAACAGTGGGTGGTAAATTCATGCAAGTTTTTGTTGTTGTTGAGTCCCTCCTGTCATATCCTTCCTGACCCCATATGGAGTTTCCTTGGCAAAGATACTGGAGTGGTTTGCCATTTCTTTCTCCATCTCATTTTACAGATGAGGAAACTAAGGCAAACAGGGTTAAGTGACTTGCCCAGGGTCACACAGTGAAAGTGTCTGAGGCCAGATTTGAACTCAAGAAGATGAGTCTTCCTGATACCAGACGCTGTATTCTATCCACTGCACCATCTAGCTGCCTTTGTTCATGCTGCTAGGGACTTAGTGTGCTTTCCCATATTTGGATTTGAAAGTAAGATACCCCAAAGAACTAGTCACTAATGGAGATTATGAGGTCTGTAGCAGATGCACAGGGGAGATAGCTGGGGCAGGAGAGTCTTCCCAATTTCCCTTCAAGAGAATCATATAGATGACTTTTTCTTTCACCTCTGAGTTTAGAAAGCACTGTCAGCCTGTGGTGCACTAGAAGATAACAGTGTGGAAAGAGCGTTGGATGTGGAGATAGATGCTATTTGCTTCTTATGTAACTTTAGGCAAGTAACTTAACCCTTTTCACCAAGTGGGAAGTGTGGGATTTGGACCAGATGCCCTCTAAATTCCCTTTTAGCTTTCAATCTATGACTTCCTGACGATGTCAAAGAAGGCACTGGTTTAGACTACCGGAAAAAATCTGCCATGTGCAAAGAAAAGGTGCTAGTAATTTGGCACATGAGGTGAGGCAGAGGATATTTGAAGTCAAGCAGTGCTCAGTGTAGTTCAACTTTAGCTGTAGCTTTTTAACAAACATAGAACTTGCTCAGTTTCCCCCAAGGAAGCCCCAGACCTAATGAAAGGCATCCAATGGTGAAAACAAATTTATTTAGGGAGCTCCTTCCACCACAAATTGGATTGGAGCGACAATACCAAATTCATTGGCTTTCCTGTCCCCAGTCACCAACCCCTCCCTCTTCCCACCACCATGCACCAAACCCTCCTGCTATAATGAGATTTTCTTAAAATAATACATTTCGAAAGGCAGGATGAGAGATGGGGAAATGTCTTTTATGGACAGCTTAGTTAGAGTCATATTCTCTTTTTCTTTCCTTCCTTTTGTGTTTCATCTTTCCCAGATGTGGAATGCTTTTATCCCCTGCTGCAGAGTCAGTAGGAGGCGTGAACCCTGGAGGTAGCACACTTCCAGCTAAGGCTCTTCAGTTATCGATGTCCAGGGGCTGCTATGATTCATGACATGGTCTCTCCTGTTGGCCATTTCTGATGGTAAATTGTACCCAGATCTCTGGAGATGGATGGATCCCTTAGCCAGAGGCCACGGTCCTTCTGCTTGGCTAGACCAGGTGTCCAGAATTAGCTGAGAGCGAGCCAGGGGAAAGAGATGAGGGTGATGACTAGAGAGGATGTTTCCCATCTGCTCAAGAAGCGGAAAATAAACAAGATTTGCAAAACGCCTCTAGACTTTCTCTCATCTGGTGGGGGGGATAGGGAGGTTGCTGATACAATGATATTAATATCCCCATTTTAAAGGTTTTTTAACAAGCTGAGGCTGAGAAGTTAATTGGCTAAGTGTCGGAGCCCAGTTTCAAACTTGACTTGACTTGACTCGACTCTCTTGTCTAGCACCCTTTTCATTCAGCCTCCATGGACCTCCCTAGAAATTAGGAAATTAAGACTGTTGATCTGGAATCAGGTAAGCTCTAGACTTGGCTCCTTATGTTGACTATTTGGCAAGGGATAAAAGCATTCTAAGTCTTGCAAGAATGAAAAACTAAAGAAAGATACATAGCTGAGGTTCGACAGGAGATGGATAGCTTCCTGGTCTCAGCTAAACTCAGCTGAGACTCATTTGAATGTCCCTGGCTTTCTAATCCTCTGATTCTACCAAGTTAAGACAGCTACTTGATTTCTAGGAGCAATGAGGCTCCAACGTATATGTCTACCAACATGGGATTACTGAGCATCTACTAAGTTCCCAAAATTATACTAGGCACTCTGAGGGATACAAAACTATCAGCTATGGTGCCTGTCCTCACTAAACTCACAAAAAACATTCAAAGGCTTAAATGGACATTCCCAATGTAAATATTTTGGGAATTTAGAGAAAGAAGAAATCAGTGTGAACCAGAGTGATCCAGGAAGGGATCAAGAAGGTAGTGAGCCTGAGCTGTGTCTTAAAGAAGGGGTAGGATTTGGAAAGGTAAGGTAGAAAAGAAAAGGGCATTTCAGGTTGGTGTGAGTGTAGATGTGACCATGGGAAGACCAGCTTGATTGGTGCATTTTATAAGTTGGGGAGAAATAAGATGAAGTTACATTTGTACCCATCTGATTACAACCAACCCAACCATCCTCTCCCCATACAGCCTCCCACCCCTGCCTCGAAAACCCTGAAAACCACACCAGGACAAAGTAGATGACGTATCTGGGCTAATTTGCCACCAGATCAAATGATAATAATAACTTTCATTTCTAGATAGTGGTGTGGTGCTGAGTAAAGGATGCTAGATGGGGAAACAGAAGTATTGTATTCAAATCTCAGCTGTGCCAGTTACTATACATAACCACAGGCAATAATATACTTTCCTTCTCCCAGACCTCACCTTTCAACTCTATAAAAAGAGGGGATTTGGACTATATGACCTCTAAAGTTCCTTTCAACTCAAACCTTTGATCCTATAGCACTTTCCAGGTCCCTAAGTTCTTTCTTCAGAATAACAATGTACCATAGGTAGGGTAAGTATCATTCTCCCTATTTTTACAGATAAGAATACTAAGGTCCACATAGTTGAAGTGATTTGCCCATGCAGTCCCCAAAGTCTTCCGTAAGCTTAGCTAGAGTCTGGTGAGCAGACTTTTTACATTCCAAACTAGTCTGAGGACAGAAAGTAGACTGTTCCAAATACCAACGCAGGGTACATAACTAAAGGGGGGAAAAAATTAAACCATACGATTTTCATTTGTTTTAAAATATGTACCAGTAAGATAAAGTTGTACATGTATGTGTGTGTTTTTTTTCCCTAACCTGAGTATTGGGACCTGTTAGTCCCAATGAGCATCATTTCTGAATTTTAAGACACAATAATGTGACTGTCATAGAAATTGTATGATCCAAATGATAGGTACTAAAGGAGCTCAAAGAAGGGAATAACTTGTTGTTGTCTTGTTGCAGTCATGTCCGACTCTTTGTGACACCATTTTGGGTTTTCTTGGCAAAGACTTTGCAGTGTTTTGCCATTTCCTTCTTCAGTTCATCCTCCAGATGGAGGAACTGAGGCAAACAGGGTTAAGTGACTTACATAAGGTTACACAGCTAGTAAGTGTCTGAGGCTGGATTTGAACTCAGGTCTGCCTGGCTCCAGGTCTGCCACTCTATCCACTTTGCCACCTAACTGTCCAGGGAGCAATGTGGCCCACAGTAATCCAGGAGGGTTCTGTGAAGGAGGCAACCCTTCACCATCTACTTGACCTGTCCAGTGAACTTTGCTGTGTAAAGTGAGGAGAGTCATTTCAGGCCCATATTTGCAGATAAAAGTTTTTTTTTTCCTTTGCAGTAAAAAGAGAGCTGAATTTGGAGTCAGGGGACCTAAGTTCGAAACCCTGGCTCTCACTCTTAATACCTGGGCAACTTTGTATGAATCATGTAAACTCTTAAGTCTGTTTCCTCATCTTGAAGTAAGGGGCTTGGACTTTGTGGTCACTATAGCTCCCTTCCTCTAAATCTGTGATCCAATGATCAAATCTCTGGCCTGATTCAGTATCTTCTCATTCCCTCCAAACCCACAAGAGACCCAGAGATTTGTTACAGCTCCTAGAACTGGAAATAACCTTTGAGATCACGGAGTCCAGCCTCATTTTTCAGATAAGGAAAATGGAGTCAGAGAGGGGTAGCAAATTACCAAACAAAGCCAACATGGCAAGTCAAGGCATTAGGGGCTAAGTGGTTCAGAGTTTCATGGGAGGCAGAGTCCAGTAAGTTATGCAGGCATCAAGGAAGGCTTTATGGAGCAGATGGCACCTAAACTGGAACTTGAAAGATGGGTAGGATTTAAAAAGGCCAAGGGGTTAGGAAAGGCATTCCTGAGGAAGTCATGGAATGGGAATACACATACAATAAAATTTGTATTGATCCCCCTCTATGCACACTGCCCTCAAGGCACTTCCAATCTAATTGGAGAAATATGACTTATGTGAACGAAAGCAATAGCAGACTATTTATTATCATACTCAAATTCTTCAAAGTTCCCTGATATCACCAGTGTGCCTACCCTGCCATTGACATAGGGGTGGAGAATCTCTGACCTCAAGGCTACATGTGGCCCTCTAGGTCCTCAAGTGCAGCCCTTTGGCTGAATTAAGGACTGAACTTGAGGATCTAGAGGGCCACATGTGGCCTCAAGGCCACAGGTTCCCCACCTCCGAAATTTAGACCACAATTCTCCTGTCCCTTAGCAGAATGTCTTCATCGTGACAGAACCTGGAAAAAGTAATTCTCTCATGACCAGTTTCCTAGGATTAAGCCTCTCAAAACTTGGCAAGTCTTGGTAGAATCTCCCCAAACTTGAACTCCTCTGGTATAGCCTCCAAGGACCTAAAGTCACCTTGCCCCCTTACTATTATAAGGCATGAGACATTTAATAGAAAAGGAGAAAATCTGTAATTTAGGCCAAAAGTTTTTGCCCTCCTGCCTCACAGGAGATATGTGATCAATCTTTCCATAGATCAGGGATTCTTAACATTTTTTGGTGTAATGGAAACCTAAGGATTCCTTCTCAGAATAATGTGTTTAAATGCATAAAAATACATAGGATTACAAAGGAAACCAATTATAGTAAAATAGAGTTATCAAAATTGGTGGGGGGAACAAGTTTATAGACCCCAGTTAAGAAATCTTTTTCCCTATTTCCCTTTTCTTCTTTTTTCTCTTTTCCTCTTCCTCTATCCTCTCCTTTCTGTCCCTTGACCCCTTTTGCTCTTTCTTTTATCTCCAAAGTCAGAGCTTCTCTGTCACCAAATCCCTCAGGAGCACTGCTTCTAGCATGTTCCCCCAGTATGTATATGATCCTTGAAAGCTTTGACAAAAAGCCCCAGGGAAGTGGGAGTGAGCTTTTCGGTGCCCCATGGACAAATTTGGTGACTGGCTCTTTCTCGCATCCAGTGGGTTGTTTACAGATCATATATAAAGGTTTACAAGCAACACAAGTCACTGAGCAATTTTTCCCTTGAACCAATTAGACACTGACATCTGCTTACTGTTTAATTACGTTTTGACTGAGGAAATGGAAAAGTTGACAAACAGTTTAACCCATCAAGAGTCCGCCTTTTGCGAGCATGTTTATAGAATGCTTACATGCCAACATCTCTTAATCTCTCTGGGGCTCTGGCAAAGAAATAGACAAATATTTATATTCCATGCACACAAGATGGTTCTCATATTGTTTTCATGTTTAACTGATTTCAACTGAACTAAGATGGCTCTTAATGTGGTTACAAGAATTTGCCATTAATTTTCACTTAAAATTGGATCCAGCTCACTACACGTCTGCGACATATTAAAGTTAATAATGATTTGTTTAAAGAATGTGGTGCTGACTGCCGGCTGATTGGCACACATTCACTTGGTGGGACATCAGACTTCTATTATATTTAAACAATAATTAAGCTCAGGATATTACTCCTATTTTGGAGTACTTCAAGCACACCATTTGAGCTGATCAGCCAGGAAAGAGTAGGCAGGGCCCTGAGCAGCAACCACTGGGGACTCCATCGGCCTCTTCCACTGATTTGTCCCTGCCTTAGATATTATTTTAATGGGCTGAGCAAACGATAAAGCAGTTGCCAGTGGGCACAAGGCAGCCAGACCTTCAAGGGTTTTAATCTTTTAGTATTTCCCAACTGCAGCATCCTGACTCTTTGATGTGTTGGGAAGATGTCATTGGGCCCTGCTGTGTTTTCTCAGGCATAGATCTCACAATCTCTTTGCCTGGCATGGGAGGAAAGAGCCCTGGATTTGGAGTCATGAAATCTGGAACTGAGCCTCAGCTTTATTACTTGTCAGCAGTAGATTGAAAGTCTGAGAACTTACTCTACCTGGGGCATGCTTGAACAAGTCATTTCTACTTCTCTAGGGCCTCAGTTTCCTTGACTAGATGATCTCTAACCTCCTTCTAGCTCTAAAGTATGACACTGGAGTGGGGATTAGCTGTGTGATTTGGGGCAAGTTGCTTCCTCTTTCTGGGGAGGAACTTTGGGCCGGGTAGTCTTTAAGGTCCTCCCAGATCTGATGGTCTGGCACTCAGATCTTACAAGGTCAAATTCAGTGAGCGTTCTCCTACCTCACACAACTGCCTCGCTCAAGAAGTCCCTTTTGCCAGAGGAATAAAAAAAAAGGAATTAACAGAGAACTGATTCCAATAATCCTACAAAAATCCTACACTTCCCCTTTTCTAAATCCTTCCTCCATTAATGAATCAGCAGTTGTCAACAGACATATTCAAGGCAATAAAAATGACATGTACATGTTGTCTCTTTGGCAAAGGAGTTTTTAACCTTTTTTTTATCATGATAGTATGGTGAAAATCTTTCCCAAAAATGATATTTTTAAAATTATAAAATACATAAAAGGAAACCAATTATAATTAAATACAATTGCCAAAATATTGTTTTCACAGAAGTTCATGGAACCCAGGTTAAGAACCCTTTTCTCTAGAGACTCATTTAGATTGCTTTCCAGGTAAGGAGACTTTAAGTACCTGTTATAGAAAGGTCTTCTAGCTGGAGACACATGCTCAAAGTGACTTATCCATGGACTAGAATAACTCATCTCATTTGAAATCTTCCTGCCCAAGGGCATCTAAGTCCCATTGAGCAAAAAATCCCAAGGTTCTTCTTGCTTCTGGTCCCATTCCTATATGGCAAGGCAGGTAAGCATCACTTTTAGAAAATTCAATTTGTGAAGTCTGAATTTTCCAGACATATAAATTCAAGGTTGAAAGTCCACATTCTAGAGGGAATACTTTCCAAAATAGCCACAAGGCTTCTTTAAGTGGCTGGCTCCCAGGAGGCCTTCCCATGTATCTTTACAGATTAAGGGAGGCTAATATGAGGAAAGGGTTGGGAGGAAAGGATGGGTAGAGAAGCATAATGTTAGAAGTGGTTGGGAACCACTCTCATTGAAAACCCATCAGCAGTGAAGAGAAAGCACTTTGGAGGATTATAACAGAAGTCACTAGGAAAATCATATTCTACCGAAATTTGACATGCACTCTTCAGGAACAGAAAGTTAAAAGAGTGCTCACTGTTGTTTGAAAGTTTGATGACCCTGAGTCTTTAAACTCATCATGTCCCAACCTGAACTCATGATCTTTCTCCTCAAACCTCCCCCCTCTTAATAACTTCTTTATTACTGTTGAGAACACCAGGACCCTCCGTGTTCCCCAGGCTACCAATCTCTATATCAACCATCAAGGTTGATTCTCTTCATTCTCTTCATTCTCTTTCACCCTCTGTATCCAGTCAGGTGCCAAGCCCTGTTGTTTCTACCTTTGTGACATCTCTCATAGATTCCCTTTTCTTCTCTGACACTGCTACCACCCTGGTACGAATCCTCGTCACCTCATGCCTAGGCTATGGCAATAGCCTGCTGTTTGGTCTTCTTGCCATAAGTCTCTCCTTTTCAAGTTCATCCTCCACTCAACTGTCAAAGGGATCTTCCTAAAGGCCAGATCTGACCATGGCATCCCCCTTCTCCATAAATTCTAGTGCCTTTTTATGACCTCCAGGATCAAATATAAAGTTCTCTGTTTGGCATTCAAAGCCTTTTATAATACGGCCCCACCCCACTACCAGCTTTTTATTCTTCTTATGCCTTTTATACACACACACACACACACACACACACACACACACACACACACACACACACACACACACACACACACTCTTTGATTCAGTGATACTGATCTCCTTGATCTTCTTCAAACTAGACACTCCTCCCAGCTCCAGGCATTTTCACTGGTTGTTTCTCAAGTCGGGAACTCCCTCCCTCCCCATCTGCCCCATCCTGGCTTCCTTGGCTACCTTCAAGTACCAGCTCAAACCCAGCTTCCTAAAGGAAGCCTTCCCTGATTCCTCCTTAATGCCAGCACCTCCCCTCTGTTGAGAATTTCCAATTTATCCTGTACAAAGCTGCTTTGTACCTAATTGTTTTCATGTTTTCTTTCCCATTAGACTTACAGGTCCTCAAGAGCAGGGACTGTCTTTTGCCTTTCTTTGCATCCCTAGTGTCTTAGATCCTCCATGCTTGCCTTTCTATACCACTGTGCTGTAGGGTACGGTGCCTGGCACACGGTGAGAGCTTAATGTTTATTAACTGATGGATCGGTTGAAATGACCATTAGAGATTCATTCTTTTGGCTCTAGAAGGCCTTTCAGTTTTTAGGCATCTCTTTAGAATAGGAACTTTCCTTGGATGAGCCTACAATGAAATGGTCTCTTGAATACTTGAATGGTGGAGCTATAGAATTAAGATTTTTAAAAAATAATTCCATGCTAAAAGGGACCTCAGAAATTAACCTGTCCAAATTTTCCGTGAAGAAAGAACTCCTCCCTAATCTTTGATTGCCTCAGTTTTCCCATCTGTAAAATGGGCTGGAGAAGGAAATGGCAAACTACTCCAGCATCTTTACCAAGAAAACCCCAAATGGGATCACAGAGAGTCAGACATGACTCAGCAACAACAAATGTCCCTGACAATGGCCTATCAGCTTGTGCTAGAATATTTCTATTGATAGGGAACTCACCACTTACCAACTCCACCTTCAGACAACATGCACATGTCATTTTTATTGCCTTGAATACGGCCTTTGACAACTGCTGATTCATTAATGGAGGAAGGATTTAGAAAAGGGCAAATGTGGTAACCATCAGTGGCTTTGCCAGCAAAGAATTATGCTAACACTCATGTTGGGGAGATTTTGGCCAGTAGGCCCAGGTAGAGGGAGGCCTGGCAGGAATCCAAGAACAGAAGAGAGGAAAGCTTGAACCCCCTGGAGCCACCCTAACCCTGCTCCCAAACAAGAGGCAGGATGAGAAGAGCTTAGATGAAGGAAAGACTGGTGGGTGGACTGGCCAGATAACTGGCCTAATTTTCAGTGATGATTCTCACATGTTGGTTATGTTTATCGTTAACATTATCATTAACATCACTAATGTTATCTTTTCCCTTATAATGAATGATCACTTGTCCAACTCCTCATGCCTTAAATCTTAGATGGGGAAAGGGACTAAATGTACACAAAGAGAGACTTCCTAAAGCAGAGCTTCTTAACTATTTTTGTGTCATGTATCCCTTTGGTAATCTAGTGAAGTCTTCTCAGAATGTTTGTAAATTCATAAAATAAAATTCAGTTGCTTTTTGGTTTTTTTAGTCATGTCCAACTTTCCATGACCCCATTTGGGTTTGGGGGATATTTTTGGCAAAGATCCTGAAGTGGTTTTCTGTTTCCTTCTCCAGTTCATTTGACAAATGAGGAAACTGAAACAAAGGAGGTTAAGTGACTTGCCCAGGGTCACACAGCTAATATCTGAGACCAGATTTGAACTCAGGGTCTTCCTGACACCAGACCTAGCACTCTATCCACTGAGCCACCTAGCTGCCTTAAGGAAACAAATCATATTGGAATGTGATGTTCAAAAAAAATTTTTCTTCACCAAGTTCACAGACCCCAGGTTAATTTCTCAGAGGTTGCCACAGTCTAGAGATACAGCATGAAATAGGGAAAGAGTTGGTGGGACTTTAAGCTACCAGAATTGACCTGTTTCATAGAATTTAGGATGGGCTGCTGACTGGTCCCCAAGGATGATCAAAAGATCATCCAAGACCTGTGGAAGCTATGGATTTGGGAGTCTTTTGTTCTTGAACAGATCACACTTTGCCATGTTCTCAGCTGCCAACATCTAAGGTCCCTCCAAGTTCTAAATCCAATAATCAAGAGAGTAAGCTTCTATTAGGTAGCTAGGTGATGGACCTGGAGTCAGGAGTTCAAATCTAGCCTCAGACACTTACTATCTGTGTGACCCTGGACAAGGCACTTTGCCCCATTTGCCTCAGTTTACTCATCTGTCAAATGAACTAGAGAAGGAAATAGCAATTCACTCCAGTACCTATGCAAAAACAAACAAACCCAAATGGGGTCATAAATAGTTGGACACACTGAAAAAAGTAATTCAACAACAACAAAAAGCTTTTATTTGGTACCTAGTACTCGCCATTGTGCTAGACACTGGGAACTCCAACACACACACACACACACACATACACACACACACACTTCGCCTACTACCTTTGCAGGGATCACAGTAGTTGACAGCAAGCTGAAAGCTAGAATGGACATAAAATAAGCCCTTAGAGGAGCTTGGGCAGGGAAAGAGAGAAGGCAAATTATACCTAGTTAAAATTTTTGTTAAGGTCTGAACCAGCTCTGTGGGCCCTTCTACTGAATTACAATGTTCATCAATGCACCACAACACTCACTTGGTCAAAGTCTCTATGAACGTTCATCTTGAGCCTGTACCCCAGGGCTCAAATAAAGTTTTCACCCCAAATGTCTCTCCCCCCAGTTATTCAGACTATTTTATGAAGGAAAAAAGACCGTATTCAGAAAATAGGGACAAGAAATCATTTATTCATCAGTCGGCTTAGCTAGAAATGTACCCCACCAATGACAGCCTGTCCTTTAAAAAACTGTCAAATAGTGGGAGTTTCAGTAATTCAGGCTTTCCCTAAGTAACAAAACATCCATCTAATCAATCAATTAACAGCCATTTATGAAGTATTTTCTATGTTCCAGGCATGTACTAGTACTTGCTATTGAAAAAAAATAAAAACAATACTTGCCCACCAGATGCTTGAATTCTAATAGGGACCATTTACGGATACATAATATCTATATATTACATAAGTAGATGTAAAGTACCTATAGGGGGAACACATTCTACAGCTGCTGGGAGTAGGGATGGGGGAAGGTCAAGGATTCCTAGAAATGAGAGCATTTGAGCTGAATCTTGAAGGAAGCGGAGAAGTCTCAGACACAGAAGGAAGAATAAACAGTCCAGGCATAGGAGACAGCTAGCCAACACAAAGACAAAGAGACAGGAGATGGAGTAATGTGTATAAAGGACAGTTTAGTGGGCCAGAATGTCTGAACCCTAGAATTCGTGGGAGTATTACATAAGTAGATTTGCAAGGTAGGAAAACGTCAGGTTGTGAAGGTTTATAAATGTCAGACAGAAGAGTTCATATTGATCCCAGAGCTGATAGGAAACTAACCAGTGGTCTTTACTAATCAGGAAGTGACATTATCAGACCTGCAATTTGGGGAAATCACTTTAGAGTTATGGGAGAATGAGTTGGAAAGAAGAGATATTTAAGGGAGAAAGGTCAGGTTTAGCTTTAATCCAGGTGAGAGGTGATGATGGTCTGAACTAGAGTAGTGAAACTAGAGAGAAGGCACTGTATATGAAAGATACTGTGGAGACAGAAATGGCAAACTTTAGAAAATGATTGGCAGTGTAGAGTGAGTGAGAATAAGGAGTGGTGGATGACATCAAGGTTGTGAATCTCAGCTGAAAGAATGAAAGTGTCCTGGATAGTAATAGGGAACTTTAGAAGAGAGATAAGTTTTGAGGAAAAGATATTAAGTTCCGTTTTGGATATGCTGAGTTTGAGATATCTATGGAGCTCTGGAATGTCCAATAGGTGGTTGTTGGAGGACTGGAGCTCAGGAAACAGTCTAGGGATAGACAGGAAGGAAGGAAGGAAGGAAGGAAGGAAGGAAGGAAGGAAGGAAGGAAGGAAGGAAGGAAGGGAGGAAGGGAGAAAGGAAGGGAGGAAGGAAAGAGGGAAGGAAGGAAAGAGGGAGGGAAGGAAGGAAAGAGGGAAGGAAGGAAGGAGAGGGAAGGAAGATAGATTAGATAGATGGACAGACAGATAGAAAGAGATGAATAGAAAGATATACAGATATAGATAAAATGATCTGGGAATCATTTTCATAGATATGGTAATTGAGGTCATGAGAGATGATGAGACCACCAAGTAAGATAGTACAAAGAGAAAAGAGAAGAGGTCCCAGTCATTAGTGGACATAACATAGATGAATATTCAGCCTGTATGTGTGCCCCTAGTGTCTTGTTCAGACTAGGAAATGAAGAAATGCTAGTGAATTGATTGACCGGTTGATTGTTAAATACAACTATTGCATCTTCTGACGATCATCTTTTGTAAAGAGTATCTATCCTTATATATTTGTCTTCTGCTAAATACGAAGCCCTCTTGGAGAGGATGCAAGTACACTCTAAGCTGTTCAGAGTCTCCTAGATCTTACTGTGAGTTTCAGGGCATTTCTTGAGATCAGGTTTTGACAGGCACAACAAAAGGAAACTGGGAAACTAATGCAGAGTTAGGAGGGAAGCATCACCACTCCAGAAGAGATCTCTAGAGTGTCTGTTCCTCTCACACCCCAGGAAAGGGCTGCGAGGGCAGGTGCCTCTGAGTTCTAGGATGCGCTAATGTTATTCAGCTACTTTGTGTGTGGATTAAATCAGCTTTGGGGTGCTAGCCTGGAAAACTAACTCCCACTAAAAATGTTGTTTCCATTGGGAGAATGTGCTGATACTGAAAATAAGAGTTGTTTTATATTTTTTGCCTTTGTGTTTTCAGAGCCTAGTACACGACCTGGCATGTAGAGAGGGGTGGGGAAAGGAAGAGAGAACACTATGTGCCAAGCACTGTGCTAGCGACATTTGACAAATCCTCACAACGACCCTTTGCCATTACTATCTATATTTTACAGTTGAGAAAACTGAGCCAAGCAGAGATATTAAGTCACTTGCCCAGGATTTCACAGCAAATAAATGCCTGAGCCTGGATTTGAACTCAGGTCTTCCTGATTGCAGACCCAGTGTTCTACCCACCTCATCACCAGTGCCTCTAAAGCACTTTATAAACACTTATTGCCTGACAGATTGATTAGAAATGGAAGGGTTGGTCTTGCACAAACCCCCTCGTTTTACAGAAGAAGAAACTAATGCTCAAATAAATGAAGTGATTCACCTAAGGTCACACAGATAACAGAAACTATGCTTGCTGACTGCAGACCCTGTGTATTTTCCACTACATTAAAGC
Source organism: Notamacropus eugenii (assembly GCF_028372415.1). Lineage (NCBI taxonomy): Eukaryota > Metazoa > Chordata > Mammalia > Diprotodontia > Macropodidae > Notamacropus > Notamacropus eugenii. The sequence continues at coordinate 133,100,242 of NC_092872.1, read as the reverse complement.
TGCCTCAGCCACATGCCTTATTACTTTCCAGGATCCTGCCCTTCTTCCTCCTATCAAAGCTAAAAGCAGGAGAAGGAGATAAAAATGAAATTGGAAGCACACACTCCAAAATTCATTTAATAGATATTTGTTGAGCAACTGGCTCAGGGCTAGGAGAAGAGGAGAAAAAGGCTGGTTTGGTCTGATGGGACAAAAGGCCTTGTAAGGTCAGTGGAGGCCCAGTTGTGAAAAGCCTTAAACACTCTGCTAAGAATTCTAAACGTATTGAACTTCATGGCATTGTGGAGTCAGTCACTGAATGTATTTGAACAGGAGCTGGACATGATCAGAGTTTTAGAAAAATGAATCAGGTATTTATGCCAAAATGGCTACTCCCATGCTAGATGGTGCAAAAGAAAGAAAAAAATCCTGACGTTTACGGCCCTCAAAAAGAACTAGGTACTAGGTAACTTGGTCTTCTTAAAGAAAAACAGAAAGAAACAACCCCCTTAACAACACTGTCATTTCCCTGGCCTTAAAAGGACAGTAAAGACCTACAATTTCCTAAAAATACAAGGGAAATTGGATTCCTGGAAAATATCTAAACATATAGCTGCCCACTGAGTGCCCCCTGGGGAGAAGGTGTGAACAGTCTGTTTCTCCTAGGACTCCATTCAAGACTGGCGACTGCTAGAAGAATTTAAGCAACTTCCTTTTCTTAGGGGAGGCTTTGTATGTGAACATAGCTCTCTCTGCCTGGAGATTCTCTACCAGAGTAAGCTATATGGGTAGGCAGAACTCCCTGCATAGGGGCAGCTGGGTGGCCAGAGGATAGAGTGCCAGACCTGGAACAAGAAAGACTCATCTTTCTGATTTCAAATCTGGCCTCAGACACTTACTAGCTGTGTGACCCCGGGCAAGTCTCTTAACCCTGTTTGCCTCAGTTCCTCATGTATCAAATGGGAAGCCGCTCTACTGTCTTTACCAGAGTATTACAACACTAAAAATGACAGAATACAAAGCTGCCTGCATAGGGTTATTGTGGAAGAGCCAAGAAGCTCCCCTCCTACATGATACAACCCCTAAAGTATGAATACTCAATGGGCTACAGCTACTACAATAGGCTCTACTGTGAAAATAAGGATAAAAAGTGGTGAAGGAAAAGACAGAAGAAATAGAACGAGTGGAGGAAAAGGTAAGACAAGGGACAATAAAGAGGTCACGGCAATAATCACTTAATTGAGCACCTACTATATTCAGATATTGTGCTAAGTGCTGAGGATATTAAAAAAAAAAAAAAAGGCAACGAAAAGTGCCTGTTCTCCAAGAGTCTAATGGGAGAGACAAGGTGCAAAAAACTATGTTTGTTCAAGAGATATACAGGATAAGTGGGAGTTCATCTCAAAGGGAAGGCCCTCGCATTTAGAGGGATCAGGAAAGCCTGCCTGTGAAAAATGGTATTTTGGCTGAGACTTGGAAGGAACCTGAGAGATGGAGATGAGGAGGGAGAGAATTCCAGGCACAGGGGTCAGCCGGTGATAATGCCTGGAATTTGGAGACTGAGTATTGTGGGCTGGTAAAGTATGTTGAAGGGTATCAGATATAAGAAGTCTGTAAAGAAAGGAAGGGCCAGGTTGTAAAGGAAGTCACTGGGGTTTATTGAGAAGTGGGGTGACATGGTCACACATGTACTTTAGGAAGATCAATTTGACAATAGTTTGGAGGATGGACCAGAGTAGAGAGAGAGTTGAGGTTGGGACTTCAACCAGAAGGCTATTGTAACAATCCATTGGTGAGGTGATGAGGGCTGTACCAAGATGGTGGCAGCGTCAGAGGAGAGAAGGTAAAACGTTTATAATAAGGAAGTGATTAAGATAGTTAAGAAAAGGATACAGTCCCAAGGATGAAATCTACCCTAATTTCCAGGCCTAGATAGAAAGGAAAAAGAACAGTAGGGTGAATATTGGCCTCCTCTCCCCATGAAATTATATTTGAGCTAATTCTGAACGTTCCCGTGTCCTGAGCTGAAAGGGTATCCATGGACATAAACAGGACTCACTATCCCTTACATTCCCTTGGACAAGCTAGAGTTTCAGAGAGTCACCAACTTTTTGCAGTGACTCATCATCCCTTTGTTCACTGATGGCAGAACTGACAATATGGTGGTGGGGTAGGAGGATGATTGAGAATCAGAAAAACCGAAGAAATAGATGGAAGACCTACTGTTCCCAGGAGATGCTACAGAAACTTTTCTCTTAGAAATCTTTTTCCCATGAAAGGAGAACAGGTATGGAATATTGGATATATTGTCAGACATGGTTGACGTGTTGGTTTTGTTGAACTGTTTTTTTTTTCCTTTTTTAAATCTTTGTTCCAAGGTAAGTTTCCCTGGGGGGTAGGGCCAGGTATATATGAGTATGTTATATGTAAATGTATCATTCAAGAATGGATATGGTCTTAAAAATAAAAGCTGTCAATACGAAAAGAAAAAGAAAACAAGCAATAGAAAAGCATCTTTTTTCCCCTTTCTCCGTCAGCATCTGCTGTGGGAAGAATGAGAAGGGAGCTGCAGAAGCCAGCCCAGAGCCCACAGGAATGTCAGTTTAGAAGAGTATGGTTGTTTTAGGAGGGCAGAGTAATGTTTCTCATTCTATACACAAAATATGGGAAAGTTGAAGGTGGTTGAAAGGATAGTCCTGCGGGGGAAGGAGGGAGGGAACACGGAAGGAAACAGGATGAGATCTCTCCTTCCCCTGAATGAATGTGGCTTCCTACACCTGTCTTCTCACAAGTCCCCATACTCCCTTGTGTTTTAGTTACCTACGGTCATGATCTCTCTCCCATACGCGGCATCCCAGGTGAGAAATAGCTTGGGTTTGTTGCAAGTTTTCTTTCCTTGGGGTTCTTCTGCATCACCCCCATCCCAAAGAAAAAAAAGAAACAGAAAGTATGCAGCCTAAAGGAATTCCTGTGGATGGAGATTAAAAAAGGTCCTCTTATATTCTGCTATAATGGGGGCCTTTAAAACAAAAGCAGTCAACTGCTTTGAATGAAAACACTCCAGAAGAGGCCCAGAGGACAAATTAGTGCAGTATGCTTGAGACACAGTGAGATTGCAGTACAGTGTAATTGATTGAGGGGTCCAGAATTTGGGGCAGAAGGCACACAGCACAGCGTAATGTCACCCTTCAGTGACCATCAGATTCTAAATGTCATCTGGTGATTGACCAGGAAGTGACAGTTAGGTGATATCGTGGATAGAACACCTGGTCTACAATCAGGAAGACCTGAATTCAAATCTGACCTCAGACACTTACCAGTTGTATGACCATGGGCAAGTCACTTCTGTCTGCCTCAGTTTATCGATCTATAAATCTGGGATCACAATAGCACCCAAGGTGGTTGTGAGCATTAAATGAGGAAACTCAGATAAATCGATTTGCAAACCTCGAAGCATCATATAAATGTGAGCTATGATATGAGAGGAGCTGGGTCAGGGATTACCATAAATCTCATGATCAAACTGTTTTCTTATTCTTCTTTGATTTCTGAAATGGGGGAAGGGAGAAGGGCAGGCTTGCTAGCCTAACTCTGCCAAAGACCTCTGGGTATCACTGTTCCCTTAACAAAGTGAAGTAGAGAATTTAGACATAAAACAGGAGCAACCTCCACTCCTGATGTTTCCGGGAAATGGAGATTTCAGTCCTTCCCCAGAGCACCTGGGGTTGGTCATGCAAGTGTCTTAGTATTATATCTTTTATTTTCTAGCCCATCCTGTAAATATAATCTAACCTATAATATGAAGGGAAGAGAAGGAAACAAAACTTCTCCTAAGTAAGTAAGTGCCTACTATGTCCAGGGCACTGTGCTGAGCACTTTACACATATTCTCTCACCTCACAACAACCTAGGAAGGTAGACGCTATGATTCCCACCACTTTAGAGTTGAGGAAATGACCTGCCCAGGGACACACAGCTGGTACATTTCTGAAGCCAGATTTGAACTTAGATCTGTCTGCCTGACTTCAGGTCCTGGTACTCCATCTCCTGAGCCACCACCCTGCCTGAGAACGGCCTGAATTTTGTATTTACTTGACATTGATATGAGTAGAATCAAGACGGGGGAAGTTAGATGGTTCAATGGACAGAGCACTGGGCTTGGAAGTAGGAAGACTGGTCTTCATGAGTTCAAATCCATGCTCAGACACTTACGAGCTGTGTGACCCTGGGCAAGTCCTGTAACCCTGCGTCCTTTACTTTTCCTCACATGTGAAATGGCAAACCACTCCAGTATCTTTGCCAAGAAAATCCCAAATGGGGTCAGGGAGGGTTGGACACAACTGAAATAACACAACAGTCAAGACAGATTATGACAAACCAAGAAGTTGCTAAAATGAATATTATATATTCCATATATATGCATACATATATAGTATAATATAAAAATGTAAATATATATATACATTTATGTCTATACATACACATAAGCATGAACTCTATGGTGTCAGGCTCGAAACTTCCCCCTCTAATACAATTCTTGCTTTTGAACTTGTTTAGTCATAGCCAATTCTTAGTGACCCCATTTGGGGTCACTTCTTGGCAAAGACACTGGAGTAGTTTGCTATTTCCTTCTCCAGATTGTTTGACAGATGAGGAAAATGAAGCAAACAAGGTTAAGTGACTTGCCCAGTATCGCACAACTAGTAAGTGTCAGGCCAGATTTGAACTCAGGAAGATGAGTCTTCCTGACTCCACTGTGCCACCTAGCTGCCTGTACTAGATGACTTCAGAATTTATGTTGATATTCCCTAAAATACCACAACCTTCCATTACCCAATCTACTTACCCCTCATGCCTCCACTCCTATCTCACCTACATATAGCATATGGGTATATGTCACCCTAAGTGAGAAAAAGGGCCAGGGTCTCCCATTGCATCCTGGGCCATTTCCAGTCATCCCGATGAATATCAGGCCCCTGGACCCAGATGGCTCAGGAGAAGAAGGTGAGATTGGTGACCTTGCACCACCCTCCCTCACTCACATCAAAGTCAGCTGCAAGTAATGTCATCATCTTGATCTCACGGTGCTCTTTGAGCACGAATGACCAGCACAGCAGCAACAACGTGTAGCTGTAGCTAGAGATTCAGAGCTTCATACTCTTGATCTTATCATCATCCGTAACTCTCCTACTTTCTGAACTCCAAAATTCCATTATCCAGTCATAATCTCCTATCTTTCTCTTCCTATGCTTCACTCCTCCTCAACCTATTTGCATCTTCACTGTGACCTCCAACCTCTCCTTCAGTCCCAGTATCTCAAGGCCATCACCCCTACTCTGGCTACACTCTTACACCCCTCCCCCTTAGGAAACTAGGATCACTCCATATTATCCTCAGTCTCCAACCCCTTGCTCACTTGCCCTATTGCTGCTTACACCTTGCCAAACCCCAACCCTGGAGGGCTCTGTCATCTCCCTAATCCATTCTAACTCTCGTACAATTGAATTGAGCTGGAGGAAATCATGTAGCTCTGCTGCTTGGGTCCTTCACAAATCGATGTTCTCTCATTTATTCGGGTCTTCACCGCAGCAAGGCAGTCTTTTTATTCTTCCCTAGTTGATTGTTCCTAATTTATCACCAGTCATCTTGACTTTTGTCCTGCCATTGGACTTCCATGACTCTGGAGGAGAGGGTGAGGCTGACAACTTTGCCCAGCTCAGCCTCACTTAAATCCAATTCACATGCAAGTCAAGACATCACCCTTGTGAAGTCATTGGTCCTCTGAGAGAAAAGGATAGACAGCAAGAGCTGATTGTCCATTCAAGTCTCCAAACCTCTTCCCTTCTTGAGCTTTCCATTGTTTCCCTACCCCTACCTTTCCAGCTGAAGCTTTCATCACCTCGCACTTCACAAAGTCAACCTTGGCCATTCATTCAAAGCAGACTCTTAACATCTGCCCTACTTGTCCCTCACCTTTACCTAATCCCTCACTATCTCCCTCCCCTTTACTCTGATTCACTCTCTGAGGAAGAGCTGACTCCTCTTAACAAAGCCAACGCTACTATAAGTATCCTTGACCCAGTCCTTTCCCTTCTTTTGTTATTAACATCTTTATTTCACACACAAATAAACTGAAATCAAGGAAAGTGAAATGATTTTAACTTTCCCTTCACCCAGGGTCATACAAATGGAAAGGGGAAGTGCCATCTTTCCAACCAACACACTCTGACTCCAGAGTCAACTAACTTCTCACTGTACTCCTTTAACCTACCAAAATGCAAATCTCCCCTGGTCTAGGCAACCTATTAAGTCCTAATCATTTTAAGGTAACTCAATAAATCAACAGGTGTTTACTTATACCTACTCAGTGCTCAGGTCTATGAGCTATAAAGGTCTAAGAACAGTTTCTTCAGGGCCATGTGACCTATTTGAATGAATTTATCAGACTCCTTTCCTTTTTGACCAGAGGGAATCATGTCAGAAAGATGGAGAGAAAGCACTGAAGAAGAGGCGGGGGAAAGAACATGGAAAAGGAAATTCATAAATTAAATTAAAGATTCTACCTTAGGGGTGATATTTAAAAAATAACAGTTGACATTTAAACAATGCTTTACATAGATTATCTCACCCAAGTCTCCCAACAAACCTGTGAGGCAGGTACTACAAGGCATTCTTATCTCCACGCGTTTTTCGTTGATTTTTTCAAAGGAGTAGACCAAGGCCCAGAGTGGTGGAGAAGAAATGTAATGGAGAGATCCATGAACTTGGGGATGGGGAAACCTAAATTTGACTCCTGCTTCAGATACTTACTAGATATAAGACTCGTAGCAAATCACAAACTCAGTTTCTCTCATCTTTAAAATGGGATAGTACTTACCTCACAGAGTTATAAAGGATCAAATAAGATAACGTATGTAAAGCAGGGGTTCTTAACGTGGGACCTGAGAATTTGGATTTTTAAGATATTTTGATAATTATATTTCAATACAATTGGTTTCCTTTGTAATTTTATGTGTTTTATTTTATGCATTTAACAACATTATTCTGAAACGGGGGTCCATAGCTAAACTGGATTGCCAAAGGAATTCACAACAATAACAACAAAATACTTGAGGTCAAGTATTTCCAAATCTTGAAACATCATAGTAATAGAAATTTCTATTATTAAATGATTTACCCAGAGTGGGCATAGGTCACAGTCGGGGGGGAGGGGGTCCGGGGGGCGGGATTCGAACCGAGATCCTCCTGACTTGGTCCCTTAGCCATGATGCAGGTGGTGTTATTTACCTACTGGTTCAGGCATTTCTCTTAATGAAAGAAATTAAATAGTTACATGAGCAGTGGATTAGACCAGCCACGGCTGCCAAGGCACAGGACCTTGGCTAATCCCCTCTTTGGTGTGAGCAATGCCCTTTCCATTTTAACACTGCAGTAAATTCAGGGTCAGCGGGGAGGAAGTCCAGGACCCAGGCAGATAGTTTATTCAAAGGGGTCCATCTACTGGGAAAATTTAGGTAGATCAAACAAGCCTGTTTATTCTTCTCCCACAGCAAACAAAAAACAGGCCTAATTTCCCTTCAAGGCCTCGGGCTAGGATTGGAGAGGAATGATTAAAGTAATGGGAAGACAAATATTTTCCCCGAGAAAATGATAAAACTTGAGGCAGCAAAAGCAAATAGTAACTTCCAAAGGGCGTTGGTGCCTGGAGCTAGACTGTGTCTGTGAGAACCTGGCTGGTGAAACTGGAGGAGGCTTTCTCCAGGATTCCTTAGAAGAGGAGGAGGAGAAGGGAGAGGGAAAGATAGGAGGGGGTGCGGTAAGAGAGAAAGAGGGAGAGAGAGAGAGAGAGAGAGAATAGGGTGAGATGGGTGGAGGCTGAGAAGGAGGTTTGGTAGATAGGGGGTCATCAACAGCCATGTTGGGAGGACAGAAGGGAGGCAGAAAAGTGAGGGTTTGTTCATGGAGACAGCACCAGATCGTCCTAGGAGACTGGGTCATCTCATCTTCTGAATGCCACCATCTTTATTATTATGGTGAACAGAGGAGATGGCCATTTCTGAGTGTGATTACATAGCCCACAACCTGGCCCCAATTTTCCCTTTATATCCTGTCTCCTGATATTCCCTGTACAGGTACCATCTGGTCTGTCCAGGTTGCTCTCCTCCCATAGATCCTTGAGAATAAAAACTCCTTCCTTCCTTTCTTCCTTCCTTCCTTCTTTTCTTCCTTCTACATTTCCTGTAATAAAAACAAAGCAGCTTCAGAACCAGAAAAACTGAATTCATTTCCCACCTTTGAATTCACAGGCTGTGGGACCCTGGGTAAGTCACTTAATTTCTCAATGTTTGGATGAGCAGACAGGCCGCAGTGCTCCCAAGTGTGACCCAAACCAGATTAAGATGTAGCTCCTGACTTTAATGTGTTGCTATATTGATTTTGAAAAAAGAAATATATAAACACGTGTGATTTTCTAAGTCAATATATGGTACACAGGGATTCTTATGTATGGTTATGTGGCCTTCGTTTCTATTTGAGTTTGATACCACTGCTCCAGGCAACTCTAAGCTAATAAGGAAGATCAATGACCTGAACAGGTAGAGGGAGTTTCCTTTTTTACAATTCCCTCCACCAGTGACATCATTCAGAATGGTCCATTCAGAATCCCTATCCTATCCACATTTCTTAGTATGGTGCTTTAATACATGGTATGTTCTAGGTAAATTTTTGCTGATTGATTATCTGATTCTTACTTCTTGTTCTTTGTCCTTTAATCTCGAAAAGGATGGATGAAATCATGAGGGTGTCTTGACTTGCTCATGGATTGGATTGAAGTGAGGCAGAGTTGTACAAAGCCATCAGCCTCCTTCTTTTCTCCAGCCATTGGAGTCCTAGCTCTCCCTCTGTCCTACTCACTCCAGCCCTTGCTCCTTTCTTTACACTGTTCCCTCCATTGCTCCAGCCTTAACTTGAATTCCATCTTTTCGATGAGACCTTTCCTAAGCATCCCAGCCTGTACCAGGTTCTCACTTGATCAGAATTCCTGTTATCACTCAGTGCCTCTTTTACTGGAAGAATCTAGGCATCCCAGAGTCTCAGAGCTGGAAAGAAGCTTAGAAACTGCCTTCCTACCCAAGGCAGAAGTCTCCTCTATGGAATCCCTCTCAGGTTTCCTCCTCTTGAGCACTCCTAATGGTGAACAGCTCACTCTTTGAGATTTTAAGAAAGTCCAAAAGTTAGAAAGTTTTTCCTTAGTTTGAATATAACCTATCCTGCTTATATCTTCCATCTATTAGGCCTAATTCTACCATCCAGAGCAACTGAGAATCATGCATTTTCTTTAGTCCTCCTGTCTCGGTCTTGACTGATTTTGACCTCACTGGTCAATTAAAACCCTCAGGTGCTTTTCATATGAATTGCTGTGAGGCCAGGTCTCCCCTGGCTTCTCATTTGCCAATTGACTTTTGAACCTAAAGCCAGGCTTTTCCATGTTTTGGTTTGGGCTCCTTACTACCAAAAAGGAGAGATTTCATGGGGACCAACTTCCTCATATGGCAACTTACCAAATATTTCCTGACACTGTTCCATCTGGGTTTGTCTTCTCTTTCCAGCTACTATATTGTAAATTCCTTTAGGGTACGAAATATTTCTTCTACTTCTTTGCATGTCTCTCCCACCAACATCCCGTTCCCAAGCCCTAGAATATCACCTACATAATGGTGGTATACTGGCCCTGGAGTCAGAAAGATTTGGGTTCAAGTTGCATCTCCAACACTCACAAATAAGCAAATCACTTAATGTCCCCGAGTCTCGAGGTCTTCATTTATAACATGACAGCAATAAAACACAGTGAGTACTGACCTCACTACAGGTAGGTGATGGACCTTCTCTGTTCCACAAGTTTGTGATCCATAACACCCACGCCAAAGGGTGACATTCTAATATTTTCATTCATAAGTTCATTTGAAGTGAGTTGTATTCTGAGAAGATGAGGCATGAGAAATATAAATTCAAACCAAAATTAAACACTGACTATGTGCAAGGCTCTGTACTAGGATCTAGCAATATCCATTCCTAGAGATTTAAAATCAAATAAATATTATCTTTGTTTCCATGGAGAACATGACAATATACTGCCCTTTCACTCCAGGACTGCTGTGTAGGTCAAAGCTCCCTTCCTTGACCACACTCCTCACTCTCCCATCCCTGTCACTCCTGTAATCCTAATTCTACTTTCACTACCCTTCCATTCTACCCTATGGGACCTCTGATCTATTGTTCACAAACCACCCTTGGTTTTATTTTTGTGTGTTTTTAATTTTTTGATTTAAAAAAAATTCTGCTATTAACAAATAACACCTAAAATGGGCACTTCTAAATAGACAGGTGAACAAAAAAAAAAAAGATGATTGTACACGAAACTACAAAATCTCTATTATATACAGCTTGATTTTCCTTTGAAAAATGTGATAAAATCCAAAATGCAACTTTTGAAGCTGACCTGATTATCTGTGATTCTTTTTGGGTTACCTTTTTTTCCTTAACTGTACATTTTTTTAAATGCCTCAATAATCTCTTTCCTTTTTTAAGGGTGGGAGGTAGGGGACAAAACCCTAGCCCCAGCCCTCCTTCCTCCTTCCACCCCCCACCCCCACCTCACTGTCTTTTTCCTTACACCTGTGTCCTCTTGGAAATTACTTTGTATTTACGTACAGCTAGATCCCGATTAGCCCAAATAATGAATCCTGGGAAGTCATCCCATTATTCTAATTCACACTGCCTATTTCCATTGGGCTGGAACCAATTACCATATTTTACATGTCATTATACTGTGAACAGTGTGAATAGGAATCATGCAGCCTCTTCATATTATTCATTATTTGCACTAATTGGAGTCTAGTGGTATTTTGGATAATTCACATATATTGTTCCCCTGAAAAGAATGTAAACCCCTTGAAGGTGAAGATTTGTTTCCTCTTCGTATATCCTCTTTGTATACCCAACCTAGCTCAGTAGTTATCATATAGACACTTTATAAATTGTTTTTGTTCTTTAGAAAAGGAGAGTTGTCAGCCAATAAATTGTTATTTTTAAATTGTTAAATTGAATTGAAAACAGCCCCTACCCTCAAGGAGCTTATATTCTGCCTGAAGATATGTTTTCATGGAGAAGAGATCAGAAAGTATCTACTGGTTAGTGGTACTATGTTCAAGAAGTCGCTGCTTCCCAAATGAACCACCATAGTGTGATTAATGAAGTGAGTCTTGAAAGCGAAGGAAAGGAGATTCTGATAGTAGAGAGGTCAACCAGTGCCGAGTCAGGATCACGAAAAACTAACTCTGGCTGTGCCACCATTTCCCTGAAGTCCAGTGAGTCAAGGTGCCTTGTGTAATCTGAAAAAACAACGATCGTGGGGCCCAGCACTGTAGTAGGAAGACTGTTAGATGGTCAGAGGATCTAAATTAAAATCCTAGCACCTCCATTGACCTCTGTGACGTTGGTAAATCATTTAACCTCTCTGGTTAAATGTGGGGGTTAGACTAGATTAGCTCTAAGGTACCTTCCAACAACAAAACTACGTTCCCATGACCTTGACTTCAGCCAGCAGAGAGCATACATAGAGTTCCCTATCTATGAGAAATTTAAATTCAAACCAAAATTAAATGCATACAGTCAATAAGGCTGTAGCAGATAACCCTGAAGCAGAAATATGTCATTATACACCCTTTCAAAGTACCCTAAGGATCATAGATTTAAAGCTGAAAAAGACCTTAGAGTTCTTTGAACTCAACTCTCTCATTTTACAGAAAAGGAAATTGAGGCAAAGTCAGCGTAGTACCAAGGGAATCCCCAAACGCTACAGGACTGAAGACAGTTAAGAGTGGCCTTTGTTGGAGTCACTGAGGAAGACTTCTTAGAGCAGGTGATTTGGGGGCATAATGCTGTGGGTGTCCCTGCAAATTCTGAATGAGAGCTCTACAGTCCCTGAACATCTATACTCCAAACCTCAAGCAATAACATCACCTTTGATAGAGCTGATGTTGGCCTTCCCTGCACTGTCCCAGGCAGGCTGAGGGTTCCCCAATGGCTAGAGCAGCCACTTGAATTTAGATAGCCCGCTGTTGTCCAGCAACCATCTCTCCTGCACCCTTCCATCTGATGTCACTTCACAATCCAGTTGTTCCCCAGACTTGACCCATGGAGTCCTGATGAATCTTAATTGTCATCACTGGCTACAATCCCTCCCCTCATTCATGCTTTGGCCTCATTAACTTTCTGGGATGTTTGGGATTCATGCTCCTGCCCACTGACCACTCTGAAAATAATGTGTGCCTGAACACACTGAATTCAATCCCCTAGGCATCTCACGTTAAAGGAATGTGGGCAAGTCCCTTCTTCTTTGCATCTCAGTTTCCTCCTCTGTAAAATGAAGGGATTGGAATAGATGTTCTCACAGGTCCCTTCTGGCTCCTAATATTCTAAGTCTTGGGGCCTCCAACGAATCAGTCACTCACTGGGCCTAAGCAGCAAAACAATGACTTTTTCCATTGCTAGTTCCTGTTAATCCACTCAAGATAAATAAAACTGGTGTGAGTCCATTTGTCATGTGGACTTAATTATTCCAAACTGCATTTGTCTTGGCTGAGAGTGCTAACGTGCTTCATAATATTTGTGATTTACCAAGAAGGATTTAGTACCAAATGTCTCTCAGATGAGAAAAAAAGAAGAAAAGGAAAACATGCTTCCTCTGCAACTCACTGTTCTTGATCCCTCCCAGCCAACATGGGCCATCAAGGACTAGGAGGAGCAAAATCAGGGACAAGGGGTGCCCCGGAAAGGGCTCCTGCTGTGAATAGGATGCTTGTCAACAAAGCATCGCCGCTGGGCCCTCCCAGCCAGGGCTAGCCCCCTGCTTGTTCCAGAAAAAGATGATGTTCGTGGAAAATTGTGGTCAACAAGGACACAGTTTTCTGTTTAACTCCATTACTGGATAATAAACCTCAAGGCCCCGTTCTGTTTAAAAAAGGTCTAGTCCCTGAACCGTGAAAGCCACATGTGAGAGAAAAGGAAAGCAAGGGGAAAGAAATCGGATAGAGATCTCTTAAAAAACAACAACAACCTTCCCTTCTTCCCTCCTCAATATTCTGTAGGATAGATGCAAAAATGAAGCTTTCTTTTTGGGGCTGGGGGCTTCAGTAGAAGGTTCTCTTCTCCATTCTAAATCCTTCTTTGAATTATCTTTAGGTCTTTGACTGGGATCTGAGGCTCTTCTGACCCAGTTTTCTTACCAATTATCGGGATAGGGAACAAACCTATTATTTTTATTGTGATAGGGAATTCCTGAGTGAGGACAGTCCCACTTCTGAGTCAGACTGATATCCCCTCTGCAACTTAGAGAGTTGTCTAGAACACTGAGAGATGAAATTATTTTCTCAGGGTCACACAGCCCGTATGAGCCAGGACTTCCTGGCTTTAAAGCAAGCTCTCTGTTTGTGAAACTATGTAACCTTTCAGGTAGAGAATGAAAGAACCACAGAATCTTAGAGACTCAGGAGGTCCTCTGGTCTTCTCCAACCACCATTAGATGGCAAGCTTTTTGAATGTCTTTTGCTTCTTTTTGTATCCCCAAAGCTTAGCAAAATGTCTGACACATAATGGGCACTAATGTTTACTGAATTATCTTTTGCCCCTTTTTGTATCTCTAGGACTTAGCATGGTGCCTGACGCAGAGTAGGCACTTAGTAATTGCTTATTGACTGACTGATGGATCTCTCACGCAAAGAAGAAATTGCCTTTATGGTATTCCTGATAGAGATAAACACAGGCAAACAGGTAAGTTAGAGAAGAAGGGAAACACAGGGTGGGTCTAGCACCTGACCAACTTCATTTCTCCCCTCCTAGAAAAAGAAACCAACTTCATTCCCTCAAATCATTGTATTAATGTTTCTTGTGAGCCTACAAGGTATAAGGTACTGAGTTATAAGGTACCGTATGGGAAGTACAAAAATGACAAGATCATCTCCATTCTCAAGGACCTTACCCTCAAGGAGGGGAATAAGATCAGCCAGGAACACAGGGGAAGGCACTTATCAGTACAAGGCCATGTGAAGCATACGGGCAGTAAGTGCTCTAAGATTTAGAGCAGATGCAGATCACTTGGGGGCTGTGTACACTTGAGGCTTTGAGTAAAAACGAGGAATTTGAGCTGGGTCTTGAACAATGGGGAGGATTTAAGCCTCAGAAAAGAAAGCCAGAGGCAGCAACCTCAGCAAATGTTTTGCATGCACGGCTAGGATTGGGGCAGGCCCAACACCACCGTGAAACATAAATCCAGTTTCTATCCCAATCATAGAATCAGTTAACGAGCATTTATTAATCACTTACTATCCTCTTGGTACCATGTGAAGTGCTGGGGATGGAAAGAAAAAGAAAAAATAGTCCTTTTTTGTGGGTATTGACATTTCCAGGTAGCATTCTGAAATGTGGTGGGTAGGTGGGTAATACTATCGACCTCTCACTCTCTGAACTCAGGGACTGTCTGTGCCAAAGAAACTTAATGAAATTTCGGGCAGGACCAGCAGACCTCAAAGAAGCTCCCATTACTCTCCCATACCTTTAATTTTCTTTTGAGGTTTTTATGGGAAAGTGTGCATGCCAGGAAACAGCATTTGCTAGATAGGATGCTTGTAAGTCCTAACCCCAGGCCACAGAGGGTGACATGATGAGGAAGTGGGAGGGGGGACAAGGAGGGTAAAGCTCATGGGTAGATATAGCCAGATGAAAAAGAGGGTGAGCTTTTTAAAAGAAAATTTCCTTATTTCTGTAGATTTTTTTGACTCACCCAAGTTCTCCCTGTCCCATCAGTTTTCCTTCTTTCCCTTCACATAATTCTTCACACTGTGGGTTCGTGAGTCTCCCCCACCACCTTCCCCCAGCTCCCACCATCTGGAGCAACCCCAGGGATGCTTAGGCCTCTGAGTCCCCATCTCATGGTAAATTGAGCCCTTCCTCCCTCCTCCCCCTGGCCCCATCAGTGATAAATGGAGCAGAGGCCTCAAGAGGCAAACTTTCTCACTGGGTTTAACAAATCATTGATTTTAAAAATTAATAAACCAACTCAGCCAGGGAGCTTGAGGGACCCGATTCTGTGTACATGACTCCAAGTACTATAAAGAGGCCCAGGGCTTTATTCTGTTGTATCTCCTGGGCATTCTTCCAGCCGGAGCAAGCAGCTGGGGGGCAAGAGGACTGACTGGTGGTTAGGGCTCAGGGGGGTCATGAAGTATTCTGCCCCACCCCCATAAAACATTTTCTCCCCTCCTCTCCAGAGCAAGTACCAAAGTTGACACTTGAAATTTGCTCTCTGAGGTTCTAAGAAAAACCAAGCTCTTGGAGTCAGTCCCTAGAGAATTCACCAGGGCAGATCTCCTCCTCATCCACCTACCCACCCCCACCTCCTTTCTTGCCATTTCCCACACAGCCAGGCCTAGAGTTCATCCAGTATTCATGAAAGAACAGGCTATCAACTCCTGTTCCCCGGACAGCGGGGAGGGGCCTGAGCCAAGGACAGATTGTTATAAATAGGCATGTCTGCCTGGGAGAAGGTCACAGGGACCGGGGAAAACTGCCAGAATTTTAACAAGAGAGAGTAAAATGCAAATGAACTGAGGGCCCCACACTGCACTCTTTCAAGGCAGTGTTAGCAGCAACTGGAGCGGGGGTTGGAGGAAGAGGAGGAGGAGAGAGGAAGAAAAAAAAGAGAGGAAAGTGAGGGGAGGGAATGGGGAGAAGAAAGGGAAGGGGAGAAAGGACAAGGAAGAAATGGGATGGGTGGACAAGGAAGAGAAAGAGGATATGGAGGGGGAAAAGACTAGGAGTACAGAGCGAAAGAAGGAGAGAAGGTGGTGAAAGAGGAAGAGAGAAGGTGGATGAGGAGAAAGGGAGAAGAGAAAGGGGGAAAGAAGAGGGCGAATATAAGAAGAGGGAGGAAGACAGGGAAGCTAGGGAGAAAGAGGGGAAAGTGAAGGAGGAGGTAGAAGGAGGTCAATTGGCCAAGTAGAATCTATTCTAAGAGAAGGGAAGGGGAAAGAGGGAATGGGAAAAGATCAAGCCCAGGGCCAGAAGTGCTCTCCCGAAGCAAAAGGCACTTTTACATGTTATTTATTTATTTTTTAAAGTAGCCTGGCACCTTTCCATCCCTGGGCACTGAGCAGATTCTCCTGCCCTGCAGGGGGGTGGGGGGGCAGCGGGGAAAGACCAGAGAAAATGAGAAGGTCATTCCTCCCCTCTCCCTCTCTGCCTAAGAGGGAAAAATCCAAAACAGGCCCATCCTTGTTCCCAACCCAACCAACCTCCCCCAAACGGCCCCCACCCCGTCTTTTCCCCTTCATTTCCAAGTGCCCTGTTGAAGCAGTCAGAGTACACAAATACTCATAGTTACGCAAATAGCAACTCTCTATTTGCTCTGTTTGCTGAGCCAATATTGACTTTCCAGCCTAACACTGCTGCTATTGAGCCGGGGTTATTCACAATAATGTTTGACTAGCGTTAGAACAGCACCCGGTGATAACAGCCGGCAGAACAGGAAGGACCCCCTTTTGTCTCCCCCTCCCCTGTGCCAGGGCCGGCCCCCTCCCTCCTGCCCTCCGTGGGACACCGCCATCATGACAGAAGGCCCAGCGTGCTGATTTAGTCAAGTACAGAGAAGGCTCAGGCAAGGCGGCTCTGCGCTGTCCAAACAAGCCGAGGTTAGTGTTATTGTTACTCCTGCTAAGTCAACACTCCCAGGGAGCGAGAGCAACCAAAGAAAAAAAGGTTACATGGAGGCTTGTCATTTCAGGGGCGGAGCTCAGGAAGGAGTGACCCTGATTCAGGCCAGAGGTTTCACCTGGGAGCTTTGACTCTGATAAAGGGGTCCACTGTCTATGCACAGACCTTGGGATTCTCGACTCTCCTCCTCCCCACAGCAGCACCAAAGAGGTGCTGAGGTCCTCGTGCATGAAGTGATATAATCAAGGTCACACAGGTAGCAGGGATGACCTTAGACAAGTCACTTATCAGTTTCCTCTTCTATAACATGAGTGTGGTGGGTCTAGATGACCCAAGGATCCTTTTCAGTTCTAAATCTGTGATCCTAGATCATAGGCACTGGGTTAAATAGCATCATGATCTCAGAAAAAGCCAAAGCCAGAAGGAAGCTAAGAAATAATTTTGAGATGGCATAGGATATGTGTAAGGCATGGAAGCATCAGAAGTAAGATGTAGAAGCAAATTTATTGATCTGGAATCTTAGGGCCGGGGTTTGAATTAGAATTTGCTACTTACCAGCTGGGTGATTTAATTAATATACTTTGATAGACTGTGCTAGATTTATGGAAAACCAAGTTATTTCCTTTCTTGGAGACTCAGTTTCCTCCTCTCTAATATATTGGGGTTGAAAGAGTTTGAGATCAGTAAGGTCCTTCCTATGTCATGGGTGTGTGTGTGTGTGTGTGTGTGTGTGTGTGTGTGTGTGTGTGTGTGTGATATTATATATATAGTATTGTAATTGTCATGTCTGACTCTTCATGACTGTGTGGACCATACTGACCATGGAATTTTCTCGGCAAGGATACCGTAGTGATTTCTCATTTCTTCTCCAGTGGATTAAGACACAGGCATTACATGATTTGCCCAGGATCACACAGCTAATAAATATCTAAGGCTGGATTTGAACTGAGATCTTCCTGACTCCAGCCCCAGAGCTCTGAGCCACCCAACTGCCTCCTTTAATTCTTTGCTATAATCCAGTTCTCCTCCCAGTTTTGCTGGACTGGGACTAGACCTATGATTTTACTGTATACCAGTAAGCTCCCAGTATACTAGCAAACCAGGGACTTTCCTGATGAAACTCTTATCTCCTAATGAAAATGAACACTAGCTGTGCAAGAGCCTTGAGAAGTGAAGTGACTTCCTCTGTGTCACCTAGAGAGATTAGACTGATAATGGGACCTGCTCCCTATGTACAGACACTGAGATTCTCTCCTCTCATCTCCCCCTCCAGAGATTGGATTTGAACCCATTTCTGTCTAACTCTGAAACCACTCCTCTTCCCACTGTTCCCCTCTGTTAGTTTTGCAGATGCAGATAATAAAATATTATCAGATCCAGAACCAATCTTCTACATATACAATTATGCAGTATGGAATCAGAGAGCAAAGGACCCCCTCCTCCGATAAAAAATAATAAGCTCCCCCACCTACTTCATTAAAACAAAAATTGCTAGAGGGAGTAGGTCACTTCCCCTGGGCAGGCTCCTGTTTCCTCACCTATAAACAAAGTAGACCAGATACCAGTCCCTTTGGACTCTGATTCCTCTGATCCTTCAACCCTGAGCCTCAGTTTCCTTTTCTTCCTGTGCAAAATGAGAATTTGAACTGGATGACTTCCAGAGAATTCTTCTAGCTCTCAATCTATGACCAGATCATCTTGTAAGGGCGACCAGACCTACACACATGCAACCACTAAAATGAAATCCAGGGCAGCGCAGATCCCAGGGTGAAGCAATATGGTCTATAAATCACAAGAGACATGGGAATTCCTAGAAAGCCAAGATCGACGGGGGCTAGAGTAAAGGGGATGGAGAGGTAGGGAGAGGCTCTCCCCCAGCCAAAAGCAGAGCGGAGCTACTCAAGGAATATACTTTGATCAGTTGTGCTGTTTATGGATATGAGCCCATGGCTTATCCCCAGGTCAATATTAACCAAATTATCATAATTACCCAGGGGCTGTTCTAAAAATTAGTCATAGCCAGCCCTGGTATATTGGGAACACCAAAACAGTGATTTTCTCAAATTGGCCATTCACATTCCCCACTAACTGTTCTCCCTAAAGGCTTTAGAAGTGAGCAGGAAACTCTCCAGGAACATTTCAGACTGTATCCAGGCCATTACATTGAGCCTGGCCATCAAAATTTTGGAACAGAGAGAAGTTTTCTATGGGATGGCATTCAAGAAATAAAAATATATCTTCAATCATTCATCCAAAGTCATCACCCTTTCCCAGGAAGAAGGCAATAATTTTTCAAACCCTACCTCCACATGGTCCCTCCTCTTCCACCAAATATTCTACTCCTTCCTCCTTTTCTGTCTCCTTCAGATCAGGTGACTTCTTCCTATGAGCAGGTTTTAGGTTATTTCTTTCTCCTTTTTTTTAAACTATATCTCACAAAATTAACAGGGCCAGTGTCCCTTAAAGAACAGCCATTTAGTAGGTTATGCTAGCCCCTAACACTCCTCATCTAATAATCGTTCCTCAATTTTTCTCAGTAGGGGCTGTTAGCACATTAATAAAAGACCCATTATTCAGCAAATTTTCTCCCCAGCATAAGGAGGTTAAAAAAAACTACACCCAACCAATATATTTTGGAGTGGGTATGAATCAAAGAACAAATACAAGCTCACAGTCCTTTTGCCAAGCTTAACAATGCATCATTTTCATGTGCTAACAGCCCCTAATGAAGGCAGAAGTCAGAAGTTAGGAAAACAAACCAGCTGATTTGCTAACCAGAATGGAAATGCTAACAGAGCTGTGATATAATGGTTGACTCTTGCTGGGTGTCACCTAGCTGACAGACATTAGGTAAAGTATTCATCAAATTGAATTCAAAAACATTTACCATAAAAGGCATAGTGCTAGGCTAGGTATAATAAGAGAGTATATTTCCTGTCCCAAAAGAATTTATAATCTAGTAAGGAAGTTAAAACAATATACCCCAAAAATATGTTAGTATATTATAAGTAAAAAGAAGAGATACAAAGTAGCATAAGAGAATCAAAGATGGATGGAACACTTCTAGCTACTAAGGATCAAGGAAATCTTCACGTGAAATCTAGCCCTTTTTTAAAAGATTCACACGATAGACAGTAACCCTCAAAGCTCACGTTTTTTATAGAGCTTTGTGGTTTGTAAACATTGTTCTTCATATTAACCCTTGTGAGATAAATAGTGGAATTGTTATTATCCTTATTTTATGGATAAATTAACTGAAGTTCACAGAAGTTAAAGGACTTCCAATGAAGTACTCCCATCATTCCCTGGAGCACTAATGGGTCTCCTCAGTGAACCACAAAACAATGTGGTTCTTTCAGTCACTCCAGGCAATTCTCTGGTGCAAATTGTGTATCTTTTTTAACACCAGTATTCACATTTATGACTAGGAATCATGAAATTCCATGATCTCTGAGGAGGAATCTGAAGGCCCATGGAAAAGATATATGGGATTATCAACAAACTATGATTCCAACATGAGAAGTGGTATAAATAATCATTAAGGACGTAGATGATTGTAAAGAGAGTCAGCAAGCTATGATGGATTCAGAACTGGCCTCAGAACCAGCCAATCCTGGGTTTAAGTCTTCTGGCACATACTGGCTGTATGACCTTGGTCAAGTCTCTTAATTTCTCAGAGCAATAAACAGTTCTCTAAGACTCTAAGTTATAGAGAAGGCACCTGCCTCATACTGGTGGAGGGTATTTCCTCTCCAGGGAATTCCCTATGCTGATAGAAATCACAGGTCTAGTACCTATCTAGAAAAGTGATGGATTATTCATACAGTCGATCAGTCAGTCAACAAGCATTAAGTTTCTAATAAGTCCCAGACACCATGCTAACTGCTGAATGTAGCAAGAATAAGGCACAGCAAATGAGTTTTCACAAATATCCATGAAACAATCAAAAGTCTTAGAGGAAAGGTTCTAGCTGTCCAAAACCAAACTTATCCAAATCCTTTAAAAAAAAAAAAAAGAATTTGAGGGGTTTGAAAGGTTTGGGGGTTTTTTTGCGTTCTTTTTATTGCAAATAAAACTCACTATGACATCTAGGTCCATTAAATGGAGTGTATTAAGTTAATTTTCATTTCTTTATAAAGAAGAAATCCCAAACTTGGATTAACTCCAAACCCAACCTTCCTTGGGCAAGTCTAAAGTATCATGTTAACAGTGGGATTCATGTTCAACTGGCTAGCCCAGTCCAGACAACAGACCTGTCCTTCAGGGAAACGATAAAGTCAATCAGATTGGTCTTTCGAAAGCTTTATCTCTGCCTTCTATACTCATTTCTTTACCCATTCTCTCAGCACTCTCTGACATCCTTCCAATGTGTTTGCTTTGGCTGATACATTCTTCCAAACCTAGTATATTCTTCAGAAACATATCCAGGGCATTCAGAGACAGGTGGGTCCATGAGGCTTCCTGCCTTTCTTACCTGTCTATCACACACCATAAAGAAGGAGTAAAAAGAAGTCAAAAATGTACTGCTTAGAAGTTATTTCATTGCCTTGACCCTGAAAAAGGGGAAAAGTTCTAGGTTTTCCCATAGCAAAACTGAAAACATTTGCCAGGTATACATGGGCAGCAGGCACACCCCCAGCAAAAATCCCAAACATGCCTAAATTGCAGTCAAGGGATATATTCTTAGGTCATATCCTCTGTTTTTGAAGGTGGATTCAATGTTTCGTTAAATATCTTGGTGCAGGGGTGCTGGAAATACAAAGACAAAAATTATGTAGCTCTGGCCCTCAAGGGGTTAACATTATACCAAGGGAGACAATAATTCTTCTGTTTGGAACCTGTGCAAAATCTCTTCCATAACAGTAGTAAACACCCTGAATGAACATATTTCTTTCTGTTTTATGATTTATTTGAAGAAGATAATCAGGTCATTGAAGAAATTTATCTCTGTGGTTTCATCTATCCATGGATCTTCTATAATCTTAGCCCATAAATGGCAGACCTATTATTAAAGGTCCTTTAATGTTTTTTTCTACTGAATCAAATGCTATTTTATCATTAACAAACAATGAACACAATTAAATTTTGTAGGCTCTAGAGTTGTATGGCTATGAAAGCACAATCTATTGTAGAAAACCATCTGCAGAAGGCTGCCTCTTCTCTATTTGTAGTTTCATCAAGGATACTTTTGATGTGCACCAGGACCATTCGCACAGAGATTTTGTGGAGACAAAAAGTAGTTATACGGTTTGGAAGTTGCTGATTTTATTTTATGCACACACACAGATTTTTGCAAGTTTGTCTTCCCCATTAGAGCTCCATTAAATCAAAGGCTATTCTTTTCCCCAATTTTTGTTTCCCCAGCCTGTAGCACAGTGCCTGGTATCTATCAAGTGCTTAATAAATACTTGTTGGCTTGTCAATTTAATTGTATTTGTCACTGTAGGAGATACACAGACTGCTTACTTGAATTGTAATGAAAGTGTCATGTTATTGATCACGTTCATTTTGCATCTGCTCTCCACCCCCAGGAGCCTTTCTGGATGCTCTAAGTATAAGAGGGCTAATAAGTGTTTGTTGAATGAACAATGAACACATGTTCTAATTCAGGTTGTTGAAGACTTGCCTATGATTCCAAGACCTCTTGGGGAGATATGACTAGACAATAGTATGTCTGAAAATGACCTGGGGAGATTTAGAGATTTGCTAGTTCAATAGGAGACAATTGTAGGATATATCAGCCAAGAAAACTAATTTAACCTTGAGGTACAGTAAGAGCGGCATTGCTTCTAGGAATAAGGAGGTGGTCATTCTGCTGTCAGACCACCTAGAGTACTGCGTTCAGTTCTAAGTGTCATATCTTAGGAAGGGCATTGGAAATCTCAGAGGAGAGCAACTGGGATTCTACAATTCCAACTATTTGAGGATTCATTGAAGGAACTTGAGATGTTTCAGCCTTAAGGAAGGGAAGATTTAGGTATGAGGTGAGAGATATTGTCAAGAATTTGAATGGTTATTACACAGAATGGAATTGGAGAAGGGAACAAGCATTTATTAAGTACCTACTACATACCTGAGCTGTCAAAGTGGATAGAGAGCTATACCTGGAGTCAGGAAGGCTCATTTTCCTGATTTCAAGTCTGGCCTTAGGCACTTACTAGCTATGAGACCCTTAGCAAGTCATTTTACTCTGTTTGCCTTAGTTTCCTCATCTGTCGAATGAGCGGGAGAAGAAAATGGCAAACCATTCCAGTATCTTTGCCAAGAAATCCTCAAATGGGGTCCTGAAGAGTAGGACATGACTGAAAAAGAAATGATGAATGTACCAGACACTGTGCTAGGTGCTTTATAGTTGTAGAGGAACTAGACTTTTGCCACCTGGCCTCTGAGGATAGAACCAGAAACAATGTGTGGAAATTAGCAAAGAGGCATATTTGAGCTAGATGCAAAGGTGGAATTCTCTATCTTGGGTGGAAGAACTCTCCCCATCACTGCAGGTCTTCAAACAAGTAATTTTTTGCCTAATTTGTTATAAAGTGAATTACTTTTCAGGTATGGGCTGTACTAGATATTCATTAAAAGTCTTTCCATTTCCCAAATTCTGTAATTCTAGTTAGTTTTCTGTCAAAAGCCCTTACAGGTGATATTTAATTTAGCCTTGTATCTTTCTTCTAGTAGAAATCTGTCAGTTGCCTTCCCGGCACTTAGTGACACAGCCTAACTTCCCAAGAACTAAGATATACTCCCTTTTCCCCCTGACTTTGATGAAGCTTCTCTTTTATCATGGTGGGATTTAAAAAAAAAAAAAAAGGAAAGGAAAATTACATAGGGACATTGGTCTCTGTGTGAAATGTAGGATTACCTTTCCCCAATCTAATCCAACAAACAATCTCTAAAAGATGATATGCACATGAGAAAAGAGAACTCAATACAAACACCCCTATAAATGGAGCTCACTGGAAAGAGATCTTTGAGAGCACAATGCCACCAAAATGATGTTATGTGTCTAGAGAGAGAATGAGAGTGAAGAATTAGGGGAGGTATATACTTCTAGTTCTACTAGGAGGACAGCAATTTATAACTCCAAGCATTCAATAAAGGGATGGCTAGTGGGCCATCCTAGTCAGCTGTTTCTCCCCATTGTAACTTTATTTTTTTTTGATGAGTGAGGAATTCACTTAGGTAAAACTGTACTTAGAATCACAGAATTTAAGTGCTAGAAAAAAACCTCAGATGATCTAGCCTAAATTATGCTTTAAAAGTAATAGCTCCCTAATGCCTCTTTCTCTTTTCTTACTCCTTGGAAGCAAAAGTTCCAAGTAACTTCTTCCAGGCCCGGGGCAACTTTAATGAATGCTAGACCTGGTTTATGCTAGACATTATAATGCTAGACCTAGGTGCTCTAGAACCTAGAATCCTGAAGTTATTTTTTACCTGGTGGATTTATTGTCATAGATTGTTATCTTCATTATTGTCATACTGTTATAATAACTCAAAAGCAGAATCATATAGTAGATAGAAAGTTGGTCTTGAAGCCAGTAAGACCTGAATTCAAGTCACACCCCTGACACATACTGGCTCTATGACTCTAGACAGATTAATCTCCCAGTGCTCTAAGCAACACCTTAAGACTATTAAATTGCAGAGTAGATGCCAACATGCATTGGTAAAATGAATTTTCTCACCTGAGATTTTCATATGTTTATGAAATCACAGATGTAATCCTTACAATTGTCCATATAATAATTCTCCTATAATAATTGAAACAAAATTTGTAGTTTTAAATTGACTTTTAAGATTTGCAAAGCATTTTAGTGATTTTTCTAAAGCACAGGTCCTATCATGTCACTTCCCTAGTCAAACTCCACTGAGTGGCTCTACTGAGCTACTCCGGCACTTTCAGAGACCATCATATCCAAATTCCTCATTTTACAGAGAAAGAATCCAAAGTTCAGCAAGATTAAGTTCCTGTTCCAATAGGAAGCAGGTGAGATTGGCTTTGAACCTTCAGCCACTGATTTCAGATCCAGTGATATTTCTGGGGGATCACAGACTGAATTTTAGAGGAGATGGGACTTTAGATTGATTGACTGGTTGCTTGATTGGTTTTGAGGTTTTGATTTTTTCCTTTTTTTTATCACTTTCACTTACCATTGGCTCTCTCCTACCCCTCAACCCTACCAGAACTCTAATAAGTATAGTCAAGAAAAACATAGCAATGCCTTGGCTGGGCCTGAAGATTTATTCCTTATTGCATGACTCTAGTTCACCTTCTCTCTGCCAAGAGGCAGGAAGCCATCCTGAAGTCACATTTGGTCCCTGAAGTGATCAGAATTCTATCAGTCTGGTTTACCTTTACGTTATTATGCAGCTAGGTGGTGCAATGGATAGAGCACCAGTGAGGAGGACCTGAGTTCAAATCTCATCTCAGACACTTGACACTCACTAGCTGTGTGACCTTGGGCAAGTCACTTAACCCCAATTGCTTCATCCTGGGTTATCTCCAGTCATCCTGATGAATATCTGGTCACTGGATTCAGATGGCTCTGGAGGAGAAGTGAGGCTGGTGACCTGCACTGCCCTCCCTCACTCAAAACAAAGTTAAGTGCAAGTCATATCATTATTTCTTTGATGGCATGGTCTTCTTTGGCAACAAAGCACAAACACACACACACTCATTATTATGGTCATTGTGTGAATTGTTCTCTGGTTCTTACTTTGCTTGGCATTAGTCCATACATGTCTTCCCAAGTTTCTCTGAATTTTTCATATTTATCACGGGGGGAGGGGAGAAGGGAAATAAGCATTTATTAAGTAGCCACTATGTGCCAAGCATTGTGTTATGTGCATTACAAAATTATCTCATTTGATTCCCATGGCAAATAAAAATGATTTCGAAAGACAAAGTTGTGGGGTAAATAAAAATCAGTTTTATCAATCACGGCCAGCAAATGATTGACAAATAGGACTTGTTATCCTTATCCTCTCAATGATCAAAGAGGATGCATAACCACTTCTTGAGGTTTATAAGCCCCTTATATAGAACACTAGAGGTGTTCCAGCAGGTAGCAATCAACTCTGATTGAATAACAATTAATGAGAGGTGGATTTTACAAAGAGAAGTGAACTTGCTCCAATGAGGGGCTGAAAGTGACATCAAGTCACTCTTAGACAGAGAGACACAATCCCTATCTCCAGACCACCCTCAGCCTTGGGCAATCTAGGTGAAGGATCTATTTCCCCTCAAGTTTGATTGAGTGGAATTCACTTTAGATTAGAGATTCCTTGTAAGGTTGGGTGGGGCCTGACAAAGACTGAAGAGAGTAATTTCAGTCTCATTCAGGAGATTGGAAAGTCAAGACAAGAGACCAGGGAACTCTGGATCTCTCCAAATCATTGTTTATTAATAATCATTTCTCTCACTCCTCACAAGAACCCTGGGAGGTAGGTGCTATTACTATCCCCATTTTATAGTTAGGGAAACAAGACAGACAGAGGATAGTGATTTGCCCAGGGTCATTGAGCTAGTCTGGGATTAAATTCAAATTCAGATCTTCCTCACTCCAGGCCCTGTACTCTATCCACTGCACCATCTAGCTGTCTTTACTGGCACAATAACGTTGAATTATGTTCATATGCCAAAATTTGTTCAGCCATTCTCCAAAGGATGGACACCTTTTTTGGTGTGTGTGTAGAATCTTTCCCTTATACCTAGTAATATCATCTGGTCCATGTGTATGTGCAGTTCAATGACTTTTTTTTAGTTTGGGATGAGATTTAAAAACCAAGAGAGAGGGAATATGGCAAACAAGAGAAGGAAACACTGAACCCTATAGTTCTATTAAAGAGACATAGGATTCAATGCAGAAAAAGGCCTCAGGGACTGCTCTGTGGGATCTGTGCCACAGGTTGTCCACCCCCACCCTAAGAAGTGAGGATTGATTAGAGCTTCTTAAGGGAGGAGTAGGGAAGCAGTCATTTGATGTTTCTAAGTAGGAACCTACTCCTGGGGATTTGCATTTTAGCAAAGATCAAAGTCTTCCACAAAAAAAAAAAAAAGATAGAGCTCTGAAGTCAGAGGTACTTTAAATTATAGCGTGTAGCAGTGACTACAGTAATGCAAATGAGAAGAACAAAAAAATTCCTAATGCTTTGTAATTACAGTGACCGATCTTGACTCTACAAAAGAGATAAGGAAATCCACCTCCTGTCTTTTCTTCGAGAGGTGGGAATCTGTGGACTTGGACCACTGTGTACCATGTTAGACGTAGTCACTCTGTCAGTTGGTTTTGACTAATTATTTTTCTTTGTCACAAGGGAGGACCAACTGGGAGAGCAAGTTATACACAGAAATGACTGTGATGTAAAACCAAAAGGCATCATTAAGACTTTTTTTAAATGCTACATAGGAAGTAGTCATTTATAAAGTTATAATTTATAAATTAATCAATAAGGTATTTAGAAATAAATTATTTCTAAATAAGACTAATCCATAGTGGGAAGGTAGATGAAGAAGAAAAGAAGGGAAAAAATAAGAGATATAAAAGAAAGGAGGGCAGAGACAGAGAGAAACATAGGGTCTACTACATAAGTAGAAGTGGTTTCCCATGCAATGTGACTGAAGGAGCTCCAGGAAGGACTCCTACCCCCAATACCTCCCCTGCCAAAGTGCTTGAAATCTCATTCCTTTGGG
This sequence comes from Notamacropus eugenii, assembly GCF_028372415.1. NCBI lineage: Eukaryota > Metazoa > Chordata > Mammalia > Diprotodontia > Macropodidae > Notamacropus > Notamacropus eugenii. The sequence goes on along the minus strand of NC_092872.1, from coordinate 133,072,804 downwards.
CTTATGAGATTAATAAACAATTTACAACTATGGTTTATATGCTTTCAGGTCCCAATGGTTCCACATATTACTATCTTATTTTGTTAAGCAGTACTCCTTTGCCCTTCGGTCCTTTGAAAACATAAGCCACACATGCAGGAATATGGGGGGGAAGCAATCCCTATCACCTCCATATTAACAAGTTTATCAAATTTCTTTCTTCCCTTAGAGGGAGACTATAGAAAACTCAAAAAAAAAAAAGAGTACTTTGGGAATGTGGGAGAAAATACTGTTAAAGAAGGAAAAGGAGTTAGGAAAGGGAGATTGGCATGATGCCTTTCAGATTAAAAACAAAAATGTTGGAGATATGAGAGGTCTTGGTGATACCTAGCCCAACACCCTCTTTTTACAAGTGAAACTGTGTGAAGTGAATTCACTTACCTAAGGTCACATTATTAGCTAGTGATAGGCCCAGAAAGCAGTTGGCTTTTAACTCTTAGAGAAAACTTCAGTAGTTCCTACATCTCCAATAATAAATACAGAGGTTATTCATGATAGGTAAAAGTAAGGTAAGGAAACAATCATAATAGTACAAGGATAAAGATAGGATATTATAAGTATATATTATATATTAGGATATTATAAGTATATGTGTATGTGTATATATACACACACATACACACATATATACACATACATATTATACACTCTTCTGTGGGACAGTACCATTCTTCATGTTCATTTTATTTTATTTTCTCTTAAATATAGTTAATTTTCAGGGTATGAGGTTTGGGGTCAGGGGGTGGGTTATATGTTATCATAACTGGGAAAGCTTGAAGTGAAAAAAGCATTGCAAGGCAAGAAGGCTCATGAACCAGAACCTTCACACCTTAAGAGGGGAGATGATGGAGAAGGCTGCATTGCTCATAGCCTCAACAAAATGTGTCTTCAAAAAAGAAAAATAGGAAAGAAAAAGAACGGGAAGTTGGGGGTCACTTGATCTGCTTTACAAAGTTGATGTTCAGGCATTTCAGTCATGTCTAACTCTTCCTGACCCAAGTTGAGGTTTTCTTGGCAAAGGTCATCATTTCTCTGATGGCATGGTCTTCTTCAGCAACGAAGGACAAATACACACACTGCACTGGTCCATCATTTCCTCCTCTGGCTCATTTTCAAGAAGAGGAAACTGAGGCAAACGGGATTCTTGCCTAGGGTAACACAGTTAGTAAGTGTCTGAGACCAGATTTGAACTCAGAAAGATGAGTCTTCTTAATTTCAAATGCTCTGCTGTATGCATTATGGCACCACCTACTTGCCTTAGTTGCTGTAGCTGGGGAGGTAGTAGGTGGATAGAAGGAAGTCTACTGGATACAGAGTGAATTAAGTAGAACTGGGGAAATTATGTCACACGCTAAGCAAATAAAAACCTAAAGACATGAAGTAGAAAGAAGACTGAAATTTGGAGTTACAGAGCCCACATTCAAGCCCTAGCTCTGCCATTTACTCCCTGTATGAACCTAGGTGAATTACCACTCTAGGTTTCAATTTCCTCCACTATACAATAGGGGGATTTAGACTTGATGACCTTTCAGCTCCAGATTTAGGATTCTATGACAAAAAAAAAAAATTTAAGGGCAAACACCGTGTGTGGAATGACCGATCGTGGCTTAGAGGAGGGTAGGAGGCCATGCACTACCCTCCTTTGGTTGAATAGATAGGGGATTAGGGATGTGGAATGTTACCACCTTGGCGCTGATTGATTTTTCTTAGCTATTTTTCTTTTCTTTTCTTTTTTACAGTAGAAGACTGGCTAGAGGGGCAGACCTACAACTGCTCTATAAAGCAGGGCATATTCAGAAAAGACTGTGATATAAAGCCAAAAGTAATCAATAAAACACACAAATGAATAAAGGAAGAAGTAAATAAAACTCCCAAATAGATAGATAAATGGATGAACAGATAAATAAAAAAGTGAATAAATAAAGGGGGAATAGACAGATAAATAGATAAACAAATGAATAAGCAAATGGGTGAATAAATAGATAGACAAATGGATGAATGAATGAATGCACTGGACAGTCAGTCAGAACAACTCTCTCAGATTCCCACTAACTAGTTTTGTGATCTTGGGTAAATCTCTTCTGGGTCATAGTTTCTCCACAAGTAAAACGAGGTGACTTAGATGACTTTCTAATATCTATACCTTTCAGTTCTTGTATCATACAACTCCACGATTCTATGAAAGAACCGCATGGATGGCGCATCAATAGCTGTGTCCAGGACTACTCAGGGGCAATATAGCATAGTGGAAACAGCACTGGTTTTGGATTAATGAGGTCTGGGTTCCAATCGCAGCTCCAGCGCTCTGCCCCCAATCTGTGGACTTTGGATAAGTCCTTTACCTCTCTCTATCTCATCTGTAAAAGGAGAGTCATGGCCTACATGACTTTGAAGTCTCTTGGAGTTCTAAATCTTTGCTCACAGGTTGTATACTCCCAAGGGAGATGGAGCCAGTCATTTAAGAGCCCACAGACTGGAGGATCTGGGACCAGGCAACTGAGGTACAATATTATAATAGAAGAAAACAACAATACAATGCAAAATAAGAATAAATAATCTCTGCTCTACCTCTCAGAGAAATGAAAGCCTGCTAAAGGTAAAATCCTCAGTAACATCTTTTTGGAAAATAGACAGTAATCGTGGGCAGTGTTGGATCAGAGACGGTTCCAAAAGGTTGGAGAATGAATGGGATGAGAATTTACAGATGCCTCCCAAGAGAGTTTGGAATGGAGTTTGAAAAGAAACTAAGGTATCTAAAATACTCTGCAAAGTTTATAATGCTATGTACATCATTTGTTATTATTTATTATTATGCTAGAAGCAATAGGGAGCCATAGAAGTTGTTTGAGGAGGAGAATGGTATGATCAATGAGAACTGCACTTTAAAAAGATTGTTTTGGTAGCTTTATGGAAGCAGGGTTGGAAATGGGAAGTACTGAAATTAAAGAACCTAATTAAAAGGCTCCATGAGAGGGGCAGCTTGGTGGCACAATGGGTAGAGCACTGGTCCTGGAGTCAGGAGGACTTGAGTTCAAATCTGACTTCAGACACTTACTAGCTGTATGACCCTGGGGCAAGTCACTTAATCCTAATTGCCTCAAATAAAAGAAAAAAAAGACTCCATGAATAGTCTCCATGAAAGATGATAAGGACCTATGTGAGTGGAGAAAGGGGGATGGATTGAGAGATGTTATTGAGATATATGAAGACAGAATGATCAACTGAATGTATGGTAGAAGGAGAAGGGAAAGCCAAGGATAATTCCAAAGTGAGAACCTGGGTGATGGGAACGATAATAGTAACTTTGATAGAAGAAGGGACTTTTTACTTTGTTTATGGATGGACAGAATCAGAATCCAAACAGGCCAGAATGATGAAACAAATCTAAAAAGTTGATAGTAGACCTAGAGAAATGTGAATATATAAACTATACTGGTATATGCTAGGGGAAGGTCTGATTAGACAATGTCCATGTGCAAAAGTTCTACAGGGTTTGGTGGACTCTGAACTCAATAAAAGTCAACAGTTAGAGATGCCACTCAAAATCTTGGGCTACGCTAGTAGAGTCCTAGTGTCCAGAACAAGGGAGTTCACTATCCTTCCATCCTCTGCCCTGCTTAGATCATGTTTGGAGAACTTTGCCCAATGACAAAGTTTAGGAAGGGCAATTGACAAACTAGACATTGTCCAGATGAAATCAACCAGGCTGGTGAGAAGACTGAGGACCTTAGCTATCACATGAGGACTGATTGAAATACTAGAGATATTTAACCACCAGAGGAGAAGATTGGGGGGCAATATGACAGTTGTCCTCCAAATATTTGCAGGTATGTCCTGTGGGGAAGGGAGTAGACTCATTCTTCTTGACCCCCATGACTAAATGAAGTTGTGGGGACTGGAACAGTAAAGGGTCAACAGTCCGGATGGGAGAGAGGTGTGAGCCCATTCAGCTTTGCCCTAAACAAATACTTTTCTACATTCCCATCAGCAGCAAGAGCAGGAGTTAATAAAGTTTGCAAAGCTTGGCTACTTTTGCTTTCAGTTTTTAGGAATGAGAGCAAAGGGTAGAAATTGCAAAGACGGAAATTTAGATTTGAGGTCAAGAAAAACTTCCTGACAATTGTTCAGTCATGTTCCACTCTTCATGACCCCATTTGGGGTTTTCTTGGCAAAGATACTGGAGGAGTTTGCCATTTCCTTCTCCAGCTCATTTTGTGATGAGGAAACTGAGGCAAACAGGGTGAAATGAGTTGACCAGAGTCACACAGCAAGTAAGTGTCTGAGGCTAGATTTGAACTCAGAAAAATGAGTATTCCTGACTCCAGTGGTTCCTATCCACTGAACCACCTAGCTACGGTGTCCAAACACAGGATGGGCTGCTTTAGAAGGTAGTGGGTTCCCTGTCACTGGAGGTCTTCAGGCAGAGAAGTTGATCTATTGGTCAGCAGAGTTAAAGAAAGGATTCTTACTAAGCCTCAGATTGGTCTAGAGGGACCCTGAGGTCCCATTATAACTTCGAGATTCTGTGATTCTTAAGTGTTATGATCTTAGTCTAATTCTCTTTCCATAAAGACCAACTTCCTCTCTTAGATCTTCATTCCCTTAAGACTTATCCCTCTTCAAATATACATTTCTCCAGGAGAATGAACCCTTTCAACTATTATCAGTCAGTCACACCTTAGCATGAAATAAGGATCTGAGACAGGTTTTAATAAAGGAATAAAAATGGTTTGAGGGCACTGGGAGCAGGGAGAGGGGAGCCATAGGAGATAAGGGAGGGGTCCTTGTGTATTTAGGAAATATACACCTACCTAGATTTGCCCTGACAGCCAAGGGCTCCCCAACAGATGGGAGGGAGGGCCCTGCTCAGGCCTGAGGCTCAGGAAAAAAAAAATAAAAGAATCTGGAAGGCTTCCCAGATTATCCATCTGACCTCCTAATTTATCCCTCAGAGAATGGAACTGAGCAGAAAACATGAGGATGAGGGAAGAGTGTTGGCGGAGGTGGTGTGTGTGTGTGTGTGTGTGTGTGTGTGTGTGTGTGTGTGTGTGTGTGTGTGTGTGTGTGTGTGTGTGTGTGTGTAATGGAGATGGGGGTGGATGGATTTTTTAATTGCCTTGTTCATCTGTTCTCCCTGGATGGTATATATAGAGCGCTGTTCTTCCATCCTACCCCTGGCCCCCCACTCACATATAAGCATTGAGATTCTGTTGTGATTTATTTTCACATTAGACTTCCCAGAGCAAATCAAAACTCAAAACTCAAAACAAAGAAGCAAATGTGTCACCCAGTTAGGGTCTTGTCCCTTTCTTTACTTACAGACAAAAGACCCTAGTGGAAATGTCCTTTCCCTTCCAACATGACAGCTCCCATTCCTCTTCGGACACACTTACTATCCCTGGAACTGAGCGAGCCATTCATTACCCTGAGCTTCAGATTTTCCATCTGTAAAATGGCCATAATGATAACCCACATCTATAGGGTACTTTAGAGTTTACAGAGCGCTTTCCTCACAACAACCTAGGAAGACAAGTAGCATATATTATCCACATTTTACAGATAAGGAAACAGGCTGGGAAAAGGTTGGGCAGTTACAAAGAATTCAAACTCAGGGATTCTGACTCGAGCCCAGGACTCTTTCAACTCTCCTTTAACTTCCCCTTACAACCTTGTCCATTCCCCTACCACATCATTTAAGGTAGTTTCCCTTTAGGCTTCAAAAATCATGGTTTTCAAATAGGGGCCCTGAGAGGGCCTTCATTCCATTTATAACCAAGAAAGTTCTTAGGAGGACACTCCAATTTTATTAGACTATTAGATCTGGGAAATACCTTGTAAGGTATCAACTAGTTCCACTCTTTTATTTATTTATTTTTTTAAAGAAGACTTTTGTCCTTGTATCCCCAGGCTCAGTATTGTGCCAACACTTAGTAGGGGTTTAGTAAATTTTTCTTAATTGATTGATTGGTTGTTTCAGGGCCTTTCAGTAAACACTAAAATAAGTGTTCTGGTGAAAGAGACAATTGCTGTTTGTCCTTTCTCAAACATGACCATGACATCAGAAAGATTATACCATGAAGTGTAAGTGAATTGGATTTAAGTGAGGGAGGGCTGTGCAAAGTCATCAGCCTGACTTTCTCCTCCAGAGTCATCTGGGTCCATTGGCCAGATATAGATCAGTATGACTAGAGATGGCTACTGAGAGAGACAGTAAACCAGAAACAGTCAGAGACAGAGACTTAGACACAAACTCAGAGAGACAAGCAGGCAGAAAGTGACTGGCCCCTAGCTAGGCAGCACTTCAAGGTGTGGACTGGGATTGGGTACTTGTTGAGACTACTGAGGTCTCCTCCCTTCCCCACCCTAATTCTACCTTACCCATTTCCTTTAGATTTGAAACTCTAGACAGATGAATAGACTTGCCTCAGGTCACATAGCAAATTGGTTACAACTGGAACTGCCAGCCAGATCTCTTGGCTAATTGGCCAATGTTCTTTCCACCACTCTAAATCAGTTCTCCTTTGCTAGTTTAAGACTATTAGGTTTCAACTGTTCTCCAAAAACTGATTAGTGTTTCAAATCTGACTTTCAAATATAATAGGTTAAGCAATTAACTGTAGCAGGTCTATGCCCTAGTGTTCCAAGACTTGGGAGGTAGGGGGTTCTCTCTCACTGGAGGTCTTCAAGCAGAGGCCAGATGAGGCAGCAGCATTGGAGAAGGGAAGTGTTGTAGAGTCAATACCAATTGTTCCAGATGCCTTTCTCATTGCCCTCCCCTGTTTTTTTTGCCTCCTCCATGGAAGTCTTCCTTTGTTTCTATGTAGCCCAACCAACCATTCACTAGTGAGTTGCTTTCATTCTTGAAGATATCTATCATGCTCAGAATATGACCCCAGAAAAATTGTGAAAGTTGGCAAAATTCCTCTTTAACCTCCCCATTCTGAGAACTCTACCCCTACCCAGAAGCTAATTTGTATTCCCTTCCCTTGTTGACAAAAGCAATCCCAGTTTCAAAGCATTCTGTGGATTCTGTGAGGCTATCATTTAAACAAACCATAGTTTACAAGACTCTGTCAATGTGTTTGCTTAAACTAGTTGGCCAGGAGATATTATCAGTTTAAAGTAGAGGTACAGTAAAAAAAAAAGTCTGTTTATAATAGTTCCCACCTAAATCTGGAACCCAGTCTAGCACAAATGCTCATGCTATGGGTGGGGAAAATGGACACATTAAGGAACAAGTTTGGAGGGACACATGTCGAGGAAAGATATATGACCAGGATACATTCTGGAGGGGCACATCTACAAGGGAAACATATGTCCAGGGTATACAGGTGGAGGGGCAACTCACACTTTCAACACTGTAGGTCATCAGTGTGTTCTGCTGGTATCATTGTGTATTCCCAGAAGGCCGGCTACTCTCTGAGTGCAGCACATTGCTCCTGATAGATGTTGTAGTAGATTGAGCCTGAGTGAGCTGGTCCCCTGGTAGTTTACACCCTATGTTGTAATGAAATGAGACACTCATAGGTCATTCAATAGTCAACAAAAAGAAGTTTATTTAACCAAAGTTTAGAAAGGATATTCCAACAATACAGCACTCAGCTTAAGTAGATGAGGCCTTCTACTCCCATCCCTTCCTTCCACGTAGAAATGCCTCTCCTCATTTCCCTCCCAACTATACCAGTTTGAGGCTTCTTAGACTTCTCTGGCAGAACTCATTTTTGGTTTTCTTTAGTATCTCTACTACATCCCACACACAGTGCCTGGAAAACAGTAGGGGCTCAATAAACATTTATTGACTATTGACTCTGGTCAGCAAGGAAAAGAGTTTTCATTTATACAGGCTTGGGTTACCTGTCAATTCTGAAGGGCCCTCTCCACTCAGGTAGCCTTTTTTTTTGCCCCTAGAGGATTAGGAAGCCACGTCAAAATGGCCTGAAACTGCTGCATCAACAGCTTGTGGATTGGGCCATTCTGGTCTTAGTGGCAACTTCCTTGGCTTTTAGGAAAAGAATTGGCTTAAACTACATGTTAGAGGAAGGAAACCCTGGCTATCATAGCTCCTCAGATCTCACATGGTAGCTACTAGGCAGCATTATACTGATTTTGCACCCCATATCTCCACTAAATGTGTCTCTGTAAGCCATTCATGGTCATTACCAGGCTGGCTTTGCTGGGTACATGGTTGTGGGGATTCTTTGTACTTCTACCTTCTGGCTTCAGCTGGGGTCCTCCACTGAGGTGCTACTTCATTCAGATGAAAAGAGGAGTGGACTCTGCCATCTCTGTTTAAGGTTGGAGCCCAGAGGTTTAAACTTTGGCTTTTCTTTGGAGGTAAATCCTTCGGATTCATTTCCTATCAAGCTAGCAAAAACCTTTACCTGTTTTTATTTCTATAAGGGGAGGGCAATCTTTTAGTTTCTAGAACCATAGGCATATTCAGTTATTTTTTTTCTCTCTAGAAGGAAAGTTTTCACTTTCAGGTGCCAAACTCTTAAAACACAGAAGAGTCAGCTAGCTAAGCAGTACCCACAGACATTTAATCTGTCTTTGAAATTTACTTCCTTCTGACAAGAGGTTCCACACCCTTATTTCAAGCCTCTATTTGACCTAGAGCTAGAAAGTCTTTAAAACTCCCAACTAACCTTTGATTGTCAAACTATACCCTTTTGGAAACATTTCAGGGGCTAACTATTAAAAAAAAACCACTGATGGAGGAGCCAAGATGGCAGAGTAGAAAGATGCACATACACTAGCTCTTCCCCCATAGCCCATAAAATACCTGTGAAGAAAGACTCTCAATAAATTCTAGAGCAGCAGAATCCACAGAACAACAGAGTGGAGATTTCCACCCAGGGTGACCTGAAAGGCCAATGGGAAAGGTCAGTCATACAGGCAGAGCAGAGCCCAACACCACACCACACCACAGCTGGGAGGAGGACCTGATCAGGCCTCAGGGATAGAATCCCCAGCAGCAGTAGTGGTGGTTTGCAGATCCCTCAACTCACAGGCATGAAAGATCAGTGAGAGGGTTTTTTCAGCTGACCCAGAAGGGAGCAGGGTCTTCCCGTAGCTCCGGTCTGAGGCAGCAGCAGAGGCCCCATCATGCTCCAGCAGTTCCCATCTTAGCCCATATCCATTGTTGGATGGTAAAACCATTAAGGGCACTGAGCAGCTGATCTATACCTCAGCCCTGTGTGGTGGCCCTGCCCCCACCTCATGCTCCTGGAGGAATTGAGCACCTGATCTTCATCTCACACTGAATGTTGGCCCTGCCCCCACAAAATCGAGAAGCTTATCTGAATCTCAGCCACCAGTGCTGGCTTGGTGGAACTGGAGGCCAGGTGGCTGTGGAGAGGGAAATCTATTACTCACAGATTCGGGGCACAAAAGTTTCTGGTTGCTCCAAGACCAGTGTACATGGTTGACTGTACTACCTTGGAGGAACTGAGATCTTACAGATCCCCAGAGTATACCCTACTCTTGACCAAGGACCCAAAAGTCAAGTAGTTGGTTGGGAAAATGCCCAAAAATGGGAAAAAAATAAGACCACCGAAGGTTACTTTCTTGGTGAGTAGATATCTTCTCTCATCCTTTCAGATGAGGAAGACAAATGCTTACCATCAGGGAAAGACATAAAAGTCAAGGTTTCTGTATCCCAAACATCCAAAATAAATATACCATGGGCTCAGGCCTTGGAAGAGCTCAAAAAGGATTTTGAAAATCAAGTAAGAGAGGTGGAGGAAAATTGGGAAGAGAAATGAGAGAGATGCAAGAAAAGCATGAAAATTAAGTCAACAACATGCTAAAGGAGACTCCAAAAAATGCTGAAGAAAATAACACCCTTAAAAATAGGCTAACTCAATTGGCAAAAGACGTTCAAAAAGCCAATGAGGAGAAGGATGCTTTAAAAAGCAGAATTAGCCAAAAAGAAAAGGAGGTTCAAAAGCTCACTGAAGAAAGTAGTTATTTAAAAATTAGAATGGAACAGATGGAAACTAATGACTTTATGAGAAACCAAGAAATCACAAAACAAAACCAAAAGAATGAAAAAATGGAAGATAATGTGAAATATCTCATTGGAAAAACAACTGACCTGGAAAATAGATCCAGGAGAGACAATTTAAAAATTATGGGCCTACCTGAAAGCCATGATCAAAAAAAGAGCCTAGACATCATCTTTCATGAAATTATCAAGGAAAACTGCCCTGATATTCTACAACCAGAGGACAAAATAAGTATTCAAGGAATCCACATATCACTGCCTGAAAGAGATCCAAAAAGAGAAACTCCTAGGAACATTGTGGCCAAATTCCAGAGTTCCCTGTCAAGGAGAAAAATTTTCAAGCAGCTAGAAAGAAACAATTCAAGTATTGTGGAAATACAATCAGGATAACACAAGATCTAGCAACTTTCTACATTAAGGGATTCGAAGGGATCAAATATGATATTCCAGAAGTCAAAGGAACTAAGACTAAAACCAAGAATCACCTACCCAGAAAAACTGAGTATAATACTTCAGGGGAAAAAATGGTCTTTCAATGAAATAGAGGACTTTCAAGCATTCTTGATGAAAAGACCAGAGCTGAAAAGAAAATTTGACTTTCACACACAAGAATCAAAAGAAACATGAAAAGGTGAACAAGAAAGAGAAATCATAAAGGATTTACTAAAGTTGAACTGTTTACATTCCTACATGGAAAGATAATATTTGTAACTCTTGAAACATTTTTCAGCATCTGGGTAGTTGGTGGGGATTACACACACACACACACACACACACACACACACACACACACACAAACACAAACACACACACATAGAGAGAGAGAGAGCACAGAGTGAGTGGAATAGGATATCTTAAAAAATGAAATTGAGGGGTGAAAGAGGAATATATTGGGAGGAGAAAGGGAGAAATAGAATGGGGCAAATCATCTCTCATAAAAGAGGCAAGAAAAAGACTTTTCAATGGAGGGGAAAAGGGGAGAGGTGAGAGAAAAAACGTGAAGGTTACTCTCATCACATTTGACTCAAGGAATAAAATGCACACTCATTTTGGTATGAAAACCTATCTTACAATACAGGAAAGTGGGGGAGAAGGGGATAAGCAGGGTGGGGGGGATGATGGAAGGGAGGGCAATGGGAGGAGGGAGCAATTTGAAGTCAACACTGTTGGGGAGGGACAGGATCAAAAGAGAGAATAGAAGCAATGGGGGGCAGGATAGGATGGAGGGAAATGTAGTTAGTCTTACACAACACAACTATTATGGAAGTCATTTGCAAAACTACACATATATGGCCTATATTGAATTGCTTGCCTTCCCAGTGGGGATGGGTGGGGAGGGAAGAAGGAGGGAAGAGAAGTTAGAACTCAAAGTTTTAGAAACAACTATTGAGTATTGTTCCTGTAAACAATTGGGAAATAAGAAATACAGGTAATAGGGTATAGAAATTTATCTTGCCCTACAGGACAGAAGAGAAGATGGGGATAAGGGAAGGGAGGGATGTTAGAGAAGAGGGTAGATTGGTGATAGGGGTAATTAGAATGCTTGCATTTTAGGAAGGGAAGAGATCGGGAGAAAATTTGGAACTCAAAATTTTGTGAAAATGAATGTTGAAAACTTAAAATAAACAAATAAATTTTTTTAAAAAAATTTAAAAACCCACCAAGGGCAGTCTGGATCTTCAGTCTCTCAATATTTTGAGCTCTGAAAGCAAGCAAGGAACAAAAACTTCTATTTAGAGCTAGTTACCTTCAAGCAATACCCTTTACCTCAATCTTTTGTTCTGATTCCTGCTAGCAGCAAATTTTCCTTTGTTTGAGCCTCCCCAAAGTTACTCTAATTCTGATCTCTGAATGGGTAATGACAAGTCCTGTTCCTAAGAGTTTCGGACATCAGCCAGTGAATTAAGGAGGGTGACTTTTAAAATCTTTGAAATCCTATGTGCTGCCTACATACTGATCCTGAATGTATCCCCCCAGGGCCCCTGACCAGACATAGAACATTAAGTTCCAGACAAAGACCATAAAGCTGACTATAGTGGGAATGGGGGATTCTGATGTCAATTGGACCAATATTTGATTCTTAGGACAGTACAGTCAGATCACAAACATGATCCCCATCCTCACAAAACTTAGTATCCAGTTAGGTAAATAAAACCAACCCAGAAGACATAATATGGGCACCATTTAGAGAAAGATTAGAATCGTATGCTAATAAAAGTTGGGCAGGCTTTCAATGCTTCAAGAATTCAGATAAGGTCATCTTATGGGGGTGATAACCACCATGCTCCCCACAAAAGGGGTCTCTGAGGCCATCCCATCCAATCCTCTCATTTTATAGGTGAGGAAACTGAGGCCCAGAGAAGTTAAGTGACTTATCCAACATCACACAGCTAGTAAGCATCAGAAGCAGGATTTGAACCCAGCTCCTTTGACTTCAGTGCCAACGTTCTTTCCACCATGCCACATACCTCTCCCCCAAGAGTAAGTTATGTGTTTAGACTCTGTGGATTAGAACCTCCATTTTAAGAAGGATAATCAGGCCAGACATGTCTGTATTCTTCTACTTGCTATGCTTCTGTCTCTCCCAGACTTTTTCTACCATGTCTCCCCTCCTCATCTTCTTGAGTCCCTACTTTGTAGTTCCCTTTTATGTATTGTCTTCCTGTGTTGGGCTACAAGCTTCCTGAGGGCAAGAACTAGCTTTCTTTCTGTTTCTGTTTGGATTCCAGGTCTTAGCACAGTGCCTGGCACATAGGCAACATTTAATAAATGCTTGTTGATTGATTCACTGACCTGACAGAGAAGGAAGGAGTTGCGCTAGGGCTGTATTTCTACACCAGCAAAAAAGGATTAGTTTCACAAAACCCTGGGGGACCATACTTTCTACACAGGCCTTGATGGATACCTGCAGAAACATGCACACAACCACTGGAAAAGCAGCCCAACCCCCTTGACCTCCTATGAAAAGTTCATTCCTTTGATTTTGGAACAGCCCACCTTGTCTATCTTCCTCTTCACCAGGCATCTGGAGTTGTGCTGAGTGTGATGAGACTCCCCTCTGGTTAGCACAGATGTGACAAAACAATAAGGATGCCTGGAATAATATTATCATTCAGGTCAAAACACTTCACCATGTTTAAACAATTATCTTTCATAATTAGCTACAATGGAAATGGAACAAACCCTCTGTGGTTTTGAAATCGCAGAGATAGCTCTATTTGGATGGAACGTAGTTGTCTGGGACAAGTGTGCACAACCCTAGGAGCTTCCTTCTCATTCTCTTCCCTCTCCCCACCCCATACACACACACATACACATACACACATGCATACACACACACATACATGTACACACACATGCACACACACATACACACACACACCCCTCCCCAGACACTGCTAGAAACAGACTATGCTGTTAAAGCTTCATATTCTATATTCACCACCATTCCTCCTTGAGAACAAAGCTCTTAGTTGCTTATCTGTCTTTTTTCTAGTAGCCCTCAAGGATGAACTCAGTATGTTTCAGTGAAAAGGGCTCTGTATCTGGAATCAGGGATCCTGGAGTCAAATCTGCCTCTATTTGTGTGACCTTAGGTAAGTCATTTACCTTCCCCAGGCCTCTGTTTTATCATCTGCAAAATGAGGGAGTTGGAGTAAATGTCCTCTAAGATCCTTTCCAGGAGCAAATAGGTGGTTCAGTGCATAGAGTGCCAGCCCTGGAGTTAGAAAGACTCATCTTCCTGAGTTTAAACCTTGTCTCAGACATTTAGCTGTGTGACCTTGGCAAGTCACTTAATCCTGTTTGCTGCCTCAGTTTCCTCATTTGTAAAATGAACTAGAGAAAGAAATGGCAAACCACTCCCTCTCCTTCCAAACTACCAGGGGATATTTTCCACAAAGAAAGCCAGGCCTATGGCCAGAGGGAGGGCCAAGCACATCAAGGGGAAAGAGGCATCCTCATCAAATTCAATTCAGCAAAGACTGTCTTTGATGCAAACCCCAGCTCAGCCCTTCCTCTGCAGCTCATACCCACTCTGACCCCAAATGCCCATCATAGGTCCCATCCCCACAGATCTCCATTCTTCAATATGAAGGAGGCAAGAGTTCAAGATATCGAAGGTGGAGCCTGTGCCAGAGGTGTTTGACCTTGGCAACAGCAACAGTGACAACAACAAATCTATTAAAAAATGCAAATGAAAAAATCCCTAATGGTGAAATTCCAGAATCTAAAACAGGTGAGAAAGAGAAACATGGCTCAGCCACCAACTTTCTGGGCGACCTTGGTCAAGGCCCTTGCCTCATTTTCTTCATCTCAGGATCCTCCAATGTTCATCCTCTGCGATGTTATAACTAACAAAGGAGGTGTATACCATACACCTTTCAGGGTCATGGTCAATGGGAGCCAGGACCTGCTCCCTCATCAACAACAACAGCTACAGTGGAGAATGAGGGATGTAAAGGCAGGTAAAGGAGGTCTGGCAGCACCTGAGGTAGGCTCTGAAATCTCTGAAAGCTGCTCCTCTCCCTCCCTTCTCCCCCTCCTTTTCCCCTCCTCTTCCTCCTCCTCTTCTCTGTCTCCAGGGACTGGCAGCAGCCTGCCACCAAGTTTGAGAAAGACACCAGCTTCCCAGCTGGCCATGTCAGTCCTGGGGGAGGATGGCGGGGGAGGGAGCTGGGGTCTCTGCCAAGAGAGATAGTGAACATTCTCACACATGGTACTTATTCTTGGATCACCCAGGAGAGCAATTCCCTTTGCTGAGGCAGCCCACTGCTGCTAACAGCTTCTGGCTCCCAGGCTTGTGCTCAGCTGAGGGTCAGAGCTGCTTACTGAGGGCAAAACCTAAATCTTTCTATCCATTCTTCCCACGGAGCTTTGCGCAGAGTCAGAACTTCATAGCTGCTTACTGACAAAAGATCAAATATATGATAAAGAAAAATTCATACAATTTGGGGTTCATCAATGCTTTAAAATTCTCCATCTCCTAAACTGGATAGAATTGTTTGATTGGGGGGGAGGGAGGTCATTTTTGAACTTGAACTTGGAGAATTTCTGAATTGTCTGCTTTTAGATAATAGGTAGTTAAAGAAGAGGTATGTCTTAAACCAAACTTTAAATTCTAAATAAAAAGATTCCGAATATTCCTCTCAGAAAGGCTTCTTATTTCTACTTTAAATAGAGTTGCAAGTCAATGCAAAACAGAGGAAAATATCATCTTCTAAATACCAGCTCAAATTGTTCAAAGTGAACACAAAGAATGACCCGCCCAGCCTCTCGTCCTTCTGTGGATCTACGATCTTCTCAATGTGTATACCACCTCCACAGCTGAAACTTGATTTTGTTGTTGTTCAGTTGTTTCAGTCATGTCTGACTCTTGTGACCCCATTTGGGGTCATCCTTGGCAAAGACACTGGCGTGGTTTGCCATTTCCTTCTCCAGCTCCTTCGACAGATAAGGAAACTGAGACAAACAGAGATAAGTGACTTTCCCAGGGTCATACCATTAGTAAGTGTCTGAGGCCAGATTTGAACTCAGGAAGATGAGTCTTCCTGACTCCAGGCCCAACATTCTACCCACTATACCACCTAGTTACTCCAGAGACAAAACTAATCAAGGTCAAATTGAGCGTTCTGATACCTGAGGTTCACAATTTCAGGGCGGAAAGGAGATATCCTTTCCATGCAAGCATGCTTCTCCTTTTTGATGACTACTGTCTCTAAACCTCACCTCATGGGCTTTGCCAACACAACACAAACCACCTCAGAGTTACCAGTGACCCTCTGGAAGTACAAGAGTTGAGTAAGGATGCAGAGATGTTAGAAATTCAAAACAAGGAAGGAATAGACATGGTATAGCTAGTCTGAAGGAACTGACCAAGCAGACAACCTAAGACACATGTATGGATGGACCTTTGAGTGATAGATCACCTGCTGAAGAGAAGTCTCTTAACAAGACCACCCTCACAAGTCAATGCGAGACTCCCTTTCTGTTGGTTGGTGTGCCATAGCTGCTGGTTCACAAAAGCAGCATCCTTGGGACAGAAAGTTGTCTTGGTAAATAGCACATTGGACTTGGGAGTCAGGAAGAACACAAATCACAGCCTATCTCATCCACTGCGTAGACTTGGGAAGTAACTTAGCTTATCTCAGTCTCAGTTTTCTCATCTGTAAAATGGGGATAATAATAGCACCTATATATGTCAAACATTTTGCAAACCTTAAAATGCTATATAAGCATTAGCTATCATTATTATTAATCTTTCTTAATCCCCTTCTCAGTGAAACCTTCCCTAATTCTCCCAGTCTATATTAATCTATCCTTCCTTTGGACTCATGGATTTATGGGCTATAATTTTCATTTCCCACTTCTCATATCTTGCTTTATATGGTCATCTGAATATTACATCATTTCTCTAATATAACTTCTAGAAACTCCTTGAGGGTAGATCCTATGTCTTATATATTCCTATATGTCTTCCCAAAGTGTCAAGTGTTGAGCACATACTAGATTCTTGAAATTAATTGATTTTTCTGTTCAAGACTCTATGGACTTAAAATTAGAACTGTTTGAGACGCTAAGACTCTAGAACTAGAAAAGCTTCCTTTCTCTTGATTGTATTTGATTATCCTAATTTCCCATCCCTAGTTCTTCCCCTGGGGCTTCTGCCCACTCACCAGACAGATGGATGCAATGCCTGAGTTGGGAGCAAGAGAGAGTGGAGAAGGAGAAACTTGGGGGTTTGCTGCCTCACTTTAGTTTTTTTTCCTTGCCTTTCAGTCTCTTACAATTAAGTAAATATCCAATCTAACTCATCATGCTGATCCTCATATATAGAAATTCTTAAGGTGCCAGTGAATAAAAATTATGCGCTGGGGTCTTTTTTTTGGTCTTGTAGTATTACAGAACTATATAGGACAGGAATTTACAGACTAGCAGAATGAGAAAACACACACATGAAAACACAAATGGTGCAAAGGAAATCAAGAGACCTGGATTGCAACCCCACCAATCAGCTATTTCCCTTCTCTAGCCCCTAATTTTCTCATCTGTAAAATGGGATCTGAATACAATAGAGAGTTGGTCTCAGAATCAGGTAGTTGGGAGTTTTAATCCTTACTCTGACATGTACTGGCTATGTAAATTTATAATATTTCTATCATTATACGTAATCGTTCAAAGCTACTCAAAATGGATCAACAATTATCTTGGCCCCTGAGCATGATATGGCTGTGGTGTTAAAGTAGCAACCCCTCTGAAACCAATCTCTAAACTTACCTTGCATTTATGGTTTCAATTCCCCAGAGGGGTTGCTACAATTCTTAAGAGTGATTCCTGAGGGGCTGAGGGTTCTAACCCTGTAGACCCTGAGCCCGAACTGGTGTGTTCCATATTACCAATCAATCAGATGGCCTATGTTAACTTTTAACAAAAAGCATTTATAATCACTCAATGTAGCACAGTTTTTGTGACTATTTATTGATCAAGAGTGATCCTGATGCCCCATCAACCATATCAAAAGAACCCACAATTGGCATGGATCTTGGCATGACTTTTTAGAGTGTGAGAGTCTTAAATCATGACAAAAGTAGAGCTGATTGTTAATAACTAAGAAAACAGAATCACCCCTAAGCTACATTGTCTTCACCAACACAGAATACTTGGTTGATGATGCTGCAAATAATCAAGTGGCGATGATTCCCACAACATAATTTTTGAAAGCAAGCATTTGACTGGTTAAAGATATGATGATGCCGTTGTACAGTCTGAACAAAGGAAACTAGAAAAGCTTTTATCCTGAAGAAGTATCTTCTACCATCTTAACGAAGATAAAAGAAATTGCTGGGGGTTATCTTGGGAAGACTATTATAAACGCTATAGTCATGGTACCAGCTTGCTGCAATGATTTCCAATGTCAGATCACCAAAGATACTCAAACCACTACCAGTCTTAATGTGTTCTGAGTCATCAATGAGCCAAGAATTTCTGCTATTGCTTTTGGTTGGTGCTGAGATTATCGGGGTTGATCTTTGATTTCAATGGTGGTTTTGATGACTCCATCCTTTCCAGTGAAGACAGTATTTTTAATTTATACTATAATATCAATGTTATTTTTAAAAAGAACAAATTTTAAGACTTTTACAAACTGAGGAAGAATGAAAGGAACAGATCTAAGAGAACAATTTATACAATAATAACAATACTATAAAAAGAAAAACTTTGAAATCTCTAAGAACTATGATGATCATCCATGACTCTAGAAGATCAACAGTGAATCACCATCTCCTGAAAGATAAGTGATGAATTATGATCATAGAAGGAGATAAATATTTTTTGAGAACCGTAAATGAAGGAATTTATTTGGCTTGACTATGCACATTTGTTGCAGGGAATTTCTTTTTCTTTTCACTGAGGTGGGTAATAAGTGGGCAAGAAAATAGATCTATGTTTATTAAAAAATAAAACTTTAATACAAAAAAATTTTAAGGTATCATCTTTGAAATCAAATTCGTTGAGCAGAGAGGACATTAACAACCACACAGTCAACCATTTCATTGCTGATTTCAAGTATATGCATAAGGAAGATTTCAGTGACAACAGGAGGGTTGTCCACCACTTCTACCCTGCTTGTGAATAAGCAAAACTCAGCCTCTCCTCCAGGATCCCAGTCAATATTGTGATTGACACTGATACCCAGGTTGACACTGATACACTATATGAAGGTACTAACTTCTGTATCTGTCATCTGTACCTACACTGTACCTAAGAGATACCAAGGTACATAATAAGTCAAAGATTTGTGGCATCATCTTGGTAAGTGGTTCCATTTAGCTCTCCAGGATCCAAGAACATCTGCACACCATCTTCATTGACAAGGAGTTAAACACAAGCAACAATCCTAAAGAAACTGTTTCTAATGAGACAGGTATTCAAGCTGCCAACCTGTCAGGGACAAATCTGAGAATGTTCAAGACTGGGTGCTGTTGGATATGATTTCTCTCTCCCTTGATATTGAAACTCCTGGCAGAATTACAATAATTTTGACCAAATACAATAAATACCACCATCCCCACCAAGCAGATCTTTATGACTTACTCAGAAAATCATCTTGATGTCCAGGCTTATGAAAGTGAGAGAGAAATTATAAAGCATATCAACTACTTGGCACCTTGGAGCTCAGGAGAATCATCAACTGCTCCCCAGGGTATTCTTCAGAATTGAGTAATCTTTGACATTTATGCAAATGGAATCCTCAGTGTATCTGCTGTGCCCAAGAGAGTGTCAAAGAGAATAAAATCACCATCACCAGTGGCAAAGGTCAACTGAGCAAAGGAGACATTGAGTACCCGGTCTGGAAAGCAAAGAAACAAAAGACTGAATATACGAAGCGGAGAGTCAAGGTGTCTTCCAAGAACTCATTTGCATCATACGTTCTCAAAATGACAGCTAAGTGGATAATGAGAAACCCTGAGGCAAAATTGGTGAGGAAGACCTTGACAAATGCAATGAAATAATCAGCTGGCTCAGTAAGAACTAGACTGCTGAGAAGCAAGAATTTGAGTATCAGAAGAACCTGAGGTCTGCAACCCTGTCACTACTAAGCTGCATCCGAGTTCAAGGGGCATGCCTGGGGGATTCCCAGGTGGTAGAGCTGCCCATCTAGAAGGGCTTCTTCTGGCTACACCATTAAAGAGGTCAACTAAATGCTGGAGAAGAGAAAGCATTTCATACAGCTTGTCAAAGATTGAAGGACCCAAATTTATAGCCAAGACTAGGGGCAGTGGCAGTTTGAGTAAAAAAAAAAAAAATGCCAAAAAAAGCTGCTCTTTCAATTTCAGTCATTTTCAATACTTGAATGTATTTAGAGGAAGAGAAGTGAAACAGTGCATTTTATCAGTAATATAAACAAGTGAAAATGCAATTCCTGTCCTAGAGGAGTAAAAATCTATTTAAAAGTTGGCACAAAAAAAAAAACCCGACCAAAAAACCAACGGGCATTTACTAAGCTGATATATCAAGAATAATTGGTATAAAACACTCTCTCAGAGGCTGATACTTAAACCTCATCAGAACATAAAGCAATTTGAAGAACTATTGATAGGTATTTTTCATTTCAACTCAACTCTGCATTGTCTAAACAATGACTAGTCTACTGTCATCTGACCAGGCTTAAGTCAGTCTTCTTCTTGGTGGTCATATTTGCCAAGATTGTTAGAGCTGTTGCTAAGGAAGACTCTTCTTATAGCTAGTCAGTCACAGCCAAGGAGACTCAAGACCTCTGGACCTCTCCTATGTGCAAGGTTGCTGCTAAGTCTGGACAGATCCACCTCAGGGAATATAGTTCTTCACCCAAGTTGGAAAGAGAATAAACTCGAAAGAGGGAGGCTGAACCCAAGCCCAGCATTACCTAGATGGGAGAAGGACTGCCATGTGCTCATGGCTACATAGTGGGTAAAGATGGGGAATTAGGAGAGTCACTCCTTCCGTCTATCCCTTATAGGGCTTAAAATAATCCTAACACAATTCAGACAAGGTAGCAGAGAGATCCCTGAGGTAGGGGACACTCCCTTCTAAATATC
Organism: Notamacropus eugenii; assembly: GCF_028372415.1. Classification (NCBI taxonomy): domain Eukaryota; kingdom Metazoa; phylum Chordata; class Mammalia; order Diprotodontia; family Macropodidae; genus Notamacropus; species Notamacropus eugenii. The sequence continues at coordinate 133,052,182 of NC_092872.1, read as the reverse complement.
TACTGAGTCAAGCGCTCTTCCTGATCAGTGCCCAGCTAGGGGATTTAATAATATTAACAACTAACAATTATTTTATATCTAATATTATATATTTATATTTATTTACATAATTATATTTTATTATATATTAAATAATTTTATATAATATATATGACTATATATTATATTTTTATAATATTATAAAACAAAGCTTTCCAATTATTATCCAATTATCCAGTCAGTACTTAGCACATCGCCTGGTACATGGTAGGTGCTTAATAAATGTTTGCTTACTTATTGATTTATTATCTCATTTGATCCTCACAACAACTCTGGAAGGTAGGTACTATTATTATCTCCATTTTAAGTTGGGGCAAATAGAGGTTATGTGAGGCTGAATTTGAACTCAGGTCTTCTTGTCTCCAGGTTCAGCACTTTATTCACTGTGCCACTTAACTGACTTTTAGTCATATTCATAATAATAGCTAACAAGTATATAGCACTTACTACGCGCCAACCATTGTGCTGAGTGCTTTAACAATTGTTCTCTCATTTGACCCCTGGATGGTAGGTGCTATTATTAATCTCCATTTTACAAATGAGGAAACTGAGGCAAACAAAGGTTAAGTGATTTGCCATGGTCACACAGCTAATAAGTGTCCAAGGCTAGATTTGAACTCAGGTGTTCTTGACTCTCCACTGTGCCACCTTGCTGTCATATTAGTGCACGAGTTGTTCAGAACTCAATCACACAGGACTGGAAGCAGGCTCCAAAGCTTCCATGTGATGCACCAAAATCAGCATGAGCACCTTGGAACATGCTCCATGGGATGGCCCTTACTACTCTCTTACGAGGCATCGTTCTTTAGGAAGAAGAATGGGGGGGCACATTGGGAGATGTAGGTAATTTAAAAACAAGATACAAAAATAAAAATGTATTTTTAGAAATAATATCTTCCATTTAACAGTGTAAGATCTATGCACAGCCTCAAGAAAAAGATGAGAAAATTCACCACCTTTCTTAGACTACAAAGATAGAGAGAGGATTATGGGGGTGGAATATTACATGTAATGTCAGATACATTCTGTGTGTTGATTAGTTTGGCTCACCTGCTTTTTAAAATATTTCTTTCTTATTTTTTATTACAATGAATGACTCATGAGTAGGGGAAGGTGGAGGGATACACTTGAAAATTAATAATAATAGCTAACATTTATATAGCACTTAATGGTTTACAAAGTACTTTACACATATTATTTCACTGGAGCCTCACAACATCCCCATGAGAGAGGTATCCCCATTTTACAGATGAAAAAATTAAGGCAGAGGGCAATGATTTGCCCAGGGTCACACAGTAAATCCCAAAGCAAGGTTTGAACTCAGGTCTGCCTGATTTGAGTTCAATACTCTGTATTTAGGATTTTATTCGTATAAAGAACTCTCTGGTAAGGAAACTCCATCTTCAATTATAGTCTTAGAGAGTTGCCTAGAAAAGGGGTAGAGATTTATTCTGTGAAGTTTGAATTCAAAGAACCACGCAGTCAAAGGGGGCCACATGTGGGCTGCAGATTCCCCACCCCCAGTCTACAGCACTGAGAGGTTAGGTGATTTAGCCAGGATTACACAACCAGTATGTGCCAAAGCAGAGACTTAAACCCAGATCTCCCCAGCTCCAAGGGTAGCTCTCCCTTCGCCATGCCACGCTGGATTTCTGTGAAGATAAAATGAAGGTAATATAAAAACAGAGGGATCCAAAAATTTAAAACATCTTAAACTTTACATATACATATATGTATGTCTATAACACACTTATGCATGAATGTGTATGTGTGTGTGTATGTGTGTGTGTGTGTGTGTGTGTGTGTGTGTGTGTGTGTGTGTGTGTATAAAATCTCGTTTGTTCTTAACCATGCTGTGAATCTCATCCCTATTTTACAGGTGAGGAAACTGCTTCAGAGAGTCCAAGTAATTTTCCTGAACTCACACCATAAACATTTGGTGGGGTAGGATTCAAATTTAGGACTTCTAATCCCAGGCCAGGGATATTTTGTCCACTGCTCCATACTATATCTAATATTCTATGATTCTAGGAATTTTAAGCTACTAAAAAAATAACATCTACTGCTGGAATATACCTTGAAAGGCTCACCCAAAATAAAACTAATAAAAATGAGCTATCCAAGGATTTTTCAAAAAAACTAGAAACAACCTAAACGTCCAACAGTAGGGGAACAGTTCAATAAAGTCTGGTACATTCCTATAACGGAACATTATAAACACCATTAAGACCAAAACATATGAGCAACGCAAAGAAATCAAGAGAAATCTCCACTCAAAACTCAACAAAGAGGAACCACAGTAAAGACAATGGTAGAAGAGGAAAAGACGTTGAAAAGGAATGGACAAAGAAGCCTGATAAAAACTCAGAGGGAGTGACTAAAAAAGGCTTATACATGGTGTATTGAAAGTAAATATTAAATGTTACTAAGCCAGTTTAGTTTATGGTATTGATAGTCCATGTGAAGTTTTTAATTAAAACATTTTTAAAGAAAAATAATATCCGCAAGGTTTACTCTCTAAATGGTCATACAGGGTCTCTGGTTAATAATAAAAGCCAGCTTATTTTAGCCAATTTTCGCTTCAGAGTTTGCAAAATACTTTACATTTTTCAATTTACTTGATCATCACAACAACCCCGGGAAGCAGTTTCTATGTTATTATCCCTGTTTTATAGATGAGCAAACCGAGGCAGACAGCGGTTAAGTGACTTGCACAGAGTCACGCAGCTGTGGCAAGATTTGAATTTATGTCTTCCTGATTCCCAAGTCCAGCACTCATGACACCACCTACATGATCTTCAAGGTTGTCCTAGCCAGTGCTGTTGTTTTATAGTCCTATGTTTTGACAACAATTCAAAGATGGTTTTTATGAACCCTCGTCATATCACTAAGAGATATCTATCTCAACAAAAGATTACTGTAATGGACTTGGCCTGTAGAGGCTGTGCTGTTATAATGAGAGTAGGTCACAGCTGCCTGAGCCATCAATAATGATACCTTCTATTTTACTGGCCCTTTAAGTTTTTAAAGTGTTCTCACACCTAAGTATCTTACTTTATCCTCCTAAATCCCTGCAAGGTAGATAGTACAGGTGTAATTATTGTCCCTTTTACATATGAGGAAACAGGATCAAAGCTACCCAGTAAATCAATGCCAGAGCTGGGACTGGAAGCCGGGCCTCCTGACTCCCTGTCCAGAACTATAACCATGGCTTAAGTTGGCCCAAGTTGAAGAAAACCCCCAGCTCTGAAAAGGCAAAAAAAACCCAAACCAGCAGCTCCTTCCCTTTCTCTGTTCCTCTCTCAGCTCCTGCCAGGCTCTCAGGGAGGCCTGGGGCCTGGAGAGTGGGCAGGGTTCCAGAAGGTTCACCTTCCCTGACAGTTAGTGATCAAAGGGACACTGATAGTTCTCTCTCTCTCTCTCTCTCTCTCTCTCTCTCTCTCTCTCTCTCTCTCTCACACACACACACACACACACACACACACACACACACACACACACACACACACACACACACACACACACACACACACACACCCCAGGGGGCCAAAGAGAATCAATGACCTTCCTCTATCATCTCTTTTCTTTCTGAAGATTATGCAATTCCCTGGGGTCAGTATGCCCCACAGAAAGCAGACTTTGACACTAGCTCAGTATAAACACATCCTGGACAAGAGAGGTGGAAATTCAATGGGTTCTTAGAATTCACATAGTTCACTTCCCTAGTGTGAGTGATATGGAGGGCGAGGGGAGATGTAGAGAGAGGAAAAAGGGAGAAAGAGAGAGAGTTGAAAAGAGGGGGGAAGAGAGAAGGACAGAGACAGAGAAAGAGAAAGGAGGGAGAGAGAAAGAGAGAGGAGAGAAGCAGAGAGATGAACAAAGGGGAGAAAAGGAGAGAGAGGCAGAGAGAGAGAAAGAGAGTGAGGAGAGAGGGAGAAAGAGAGAGATGAAAAGGGGGAGAGGAGAGAAAGAGAGAGAGAAGGTGGGAGAAAGAGAAAGAGAGAGAGAGGAAAAAGGGGGAGTAGGACAGGGAGTCACATTCCAAACCAGTGGTGGCACTGAGATGACATCTTCCATCCCTAGGAAACTCTGCCCTAGAGGTCAGCCCCCTCGCTCCCTGTCCCTCATTCCATAATCCCTCCTAGGCCAGGGGAAAATCAATTGACATCTGGTTTCTTTCTGAAAGAGTCTCACCTTAAATGACCGAATTGCAAAACCCTAACTGTTCTACTAGCAAACAAGCACCAAGCCGGTCACACTACTTCATACGTATTTGTTGAATGAATGAAAGAAAGGTTGGCTCCATGGATGAATGGGTGAAGAAATGATAACCCTTTGTATCTGTACAACACTTATACCTCCCAAGGACTTCTTATAAGCAGGAGCTCATTTAAGAAGAGTACTTCGCATTTCTATACAGTCCTAAGATTTACATGGTACTTGCCTCAAAACAACCCTGTGAGGTCCTTATACAAGTAGTATTGTTTTCATTTCAGGAGATGAGCAAACTGAGGTCCGGAGAGCTTAAACCACAGCTGTATGAAGTCTTCCAGGACCCCTCCCCAGTGTGGCTCCATTCCAAAGCTGCCTTGGGTCCATTTTTCATAGATTGTGGGTGTCCTTACACATGCAACTGTACCTTCTCTGCACACTCATCTACCTCTAAAAAGATGCTTGACAGTAGGGATTGTTCTACTTGTGTGTTTGTGTTCCCCGCACCTAGTACACAATAAGTACTTTACACGCTGATTAACTGATTGATTGACTGGCCAGGGTTAGAGGACTAGCCTATGTCGTTGGGAAGATTTCTAGTGCAGTGTTCTTTATACCACACCATGCTGTGCCTAACTATCCCCATTTTAAAGATGAGGAAACTGAGACTGTGAGAGGTTTTGATTCTTCCAAGTTGACAAAGCAAGTCATGGGTAGTGTTGGAATTAGAAATGGGAGGGGAGGAGAGGGGAGGGGAGGGGAAAGGATGGGAGAGGACCTCAAAAGTCATTTGGTTCAACCTTCTTATTTTACAAATGAGCAAACTGAGGGTCAGACCAGTTAAGCAGCACTTGCCCATGGTTACAAAGTCAGTAATTGGCCAAGTCAGAATCTCACAAGATCTCAAAGATGGGAAGGCCTTCCAAGTCCATCTAGGTTAACCCATACCTGACCAAGAATCTCTTCTCTATAGCATCCCTAACAAGTGTTCATCAAGCTTTAAGACTGCCAATTGTAAGGGGCTTGGGAATAGGGAGAAGGGAACATTGTGGTTGAGACTACTTCCCAAGAAATAAAAGCCCATTCTATTTGGGGGTACTCCTAATTATAAGGAAGTTTTTCTCTTATATCAAGTCTTCATTTCCCTAATATTCCTCTTGACAACTCTTATTATCCATTGCTCAGAAGGCAGCAGAATATTCATCGTGGCAACTTTAAAGACTTGAAATAAGTTAGCATATCCCCATTGTCTTTTCATCTCCAGGTTACATCAAAAGGGACATAATCACAAGGACCTTCACCATCCTGGATAATTTCTTCTTGCCACTTTCTAGCTTATCAATACCCTTTCTAAAATGTGGTCCCCTAAACTTAACATGGTACTCCAAGGTGGATGGACCAAGGCAGAGTACAGTGGGGACTGCACCTCCCTAGTCCTGTTTTATATTCATCCCAATACTCTAGAGCAGTGGTGAAGCCAAACAGAAAAGGGGGCCACTAAACCCTAAATAAGGACCCCTGTGGGTCACATATTGACTTAGAAAAATCACACATTTTTATAGATTTCTTTTTTCCTTAATACCTCAACACATTAAAATCAGACAGGAGCTACATTTTAATCTGGCTTGGGTCACACTAGGGATTGTTAAAGGCAGCATGAGACCTGTTGCTTTTGGGGGATGGTCTTGGGGGGTATTTCGAGGCAATTGGGCTTAAGGGACTTGTCCAGGGTCACACAGCCAGTAAGTATCTGAAAGCAGATTTGAGCTCAAATCCTCCTGACTCCAGGAGGAGTGCCCCTATTTTTTCCAGGGGGTGGAGGGGTTGTGGTCAGCATGTTTAACACCTCTCCTCTAACCTATTAAAATCTCTCTGAATTTTGAATCTATTATTCTGTATTTTAGCTAGACTTCCCAATTTTGTGTCATCTATAACTCTTTCTGTACATGTATATAGAAAAATGTTAAATAGCACAAAATCAAACTGATCTTTAGGGAAGCCACACTTCACTGGAGAGACCTCCTTCCACGTTGACGTTGACCCAATAATGATTTATAGTCTGGGTTTATCCACCCAGCTGATTCTGAATTCAACTAATTGACCTATTTATTTTCTAACCCATATCCTCCTTTCTGTCTTTCCACAATAATAACCTGACTTTGTCAAATGCTTTATTTAAATCTAGGTAAACTTTATGTATAGCTTTTGATTGATCAACCAGTCTAGTAACACTGTCAGAAATGAGATAAAGCTGATGTGACCTGTCTTTGAGGAAGACATGATGATTCTTTATGATTACTGCTTCCCTTTCTAGATGCTTGCTATCCATCCCTTCCGTAATGCTTTCTAGAATTTTTCTAGGAATTTAAATCCAGCTCACCAGACTTAAGTCTACATGCTCCATTCTCTTCCCTTCTATTGAAAATTAGAAAAGCATTTGTCTTTCTCAAGCCCTGAAGAACTTGCCCAGTTGTCCAGTCTTTCAAAGGTCAACCAGTGGCTCAGCAGTCATGGTTGCCAATTCTTCCAGTATCTGAGGCTGGTACTGGGCCTGGTGACCCAAACTCCTTAAAGACAGTTAGGTACTACCTTACTATATATGTATGTATCTTTCTTGTCAACTCCCTAATGGATATTTTGGTTCTAAATTTGGTTCTAAATTATTTAGACTGGAAAGGTTTATTCTCCATGGCAGAGAAAATAGAAGCAAATGCTCCTGTCTTCAAAAAAGTAGATCGACTTTTCTCATTTGGGCACAGTCTGAGTAACTGCAAGTTTTTAGTGATTTACTAATCTGACTCTGTGGGGAAACCCTGGAGCTAGCCACCCTGCCTGAAAAAAAATAATATTATTCTCATTTTACAGAAACGGAAATTGAGGCTCAGAGGACTAAAATAACCTTCCTAGAGTCACACAACTAGTAAAGGGTAGAGTCAAGATTTGAATACAGGTCTCTTGAATTTAAATCCAGTGCTTTTATTACACATCTAGGAAGCAAACATTTTAGACAGGGACGTTGGCTGAGAGGTGTCATGATACAAGGAAAGGTGCTGGGTTTTGAACCAGAGAATCTTGAGTTCATATTCTAGTTTTGCTTCTTACTACCTGGGTCATCTTGAGAAGTCACCTAGCTTCCATTTCCTCATCTTTAAAATGATGGGGTTAGATTAGATGGGCCCTATATTTTGTCTTTACTGGCTCTGATCCTGCTTAGATGTTTGGTCTCGTTCCATGGCAGCTTTCTAAATCTAGATAAGAATCAGAAATTCCCTGTCCCTTTGATTTTTTATTTTTGACATCCCCAGAAGCTGATAGACACCCAGTCTTCCAGAACCACAATACCCTATTCCCTTTTACTTCATTATCTGGCCTTAAGAGCAGAGCTGTAACAAGGGTAAAACAAATGAGGGATTTGTTTTGCTCGCACAAAACTGAAGGGCACAGAAAAATATATAAAATAGGCATCTACTATCCCATGGCCACCATGTCATTAAGTCATTGGAGGGCAGGGAGACACAATTCTATAGTTTTGGTTCTTGGGCAAATTTACCTAGTTGTGATGTTGCCTGGGAGTAATCAAGACTAACCTCCTTGAGATTCTCACGGTTCAGGAGCCAAAAACAACAGTCCCGAAGTGAATGAATGCACATCTGATACGTAAAGAGACCAGGGACGTTAGGAGAGGGAAATGTCTCTTTCCATAATCTCAGTTGCCTTGGATTAGATATAGGGTAGGGTGAAGAGAAACTACAGCTTTGTACAGAGCCACCCCCACCTCCCCCACCCGCAAGGGGATGCCCAACAGTTGAGGAATGGCTGAACAGATTGTAGTATATGATTGGGATAGAATACTATTATATAAGCAATGATGAGCAGGATGGTTTCAGAAAAATCCATAAATACTTGCATGCACTGATGCAAAGTGAAGTGAGCAAAACCAGAAGAATGTTGTACAGTTACAGCAATGTTGTCATGATGATCAACTGGGAAGGACTTGGTTAGCTCTCTAATCAATTCAATGATCCAAGACAAATCCAAAGGACTCGTAATGCAAAAAGCTGTCTGCTTCCAGAAAGAGAATTGATGAACTCTGAGTGCAGACAGAAACATATTCCTCTCCCCTGCCCCTGCTTTCTTTATTTTGGGGGTGTTCTTTTCTTTTTTGCCACATGGCTAACACGGAAATCTGTTTTGCATAACTTCATACAGGTATAATGGGTATAATATTGCTTGCCTCCTCAACTGGTGAGGGAGGGGCTGAAAGAGGAAATGGAGATAGGAAGAGAATTTGGAACTGAAAATTTTTTTTAGGTGGATTTTAAAATTTTAAAAAGAAATCCCCCAAGAACTGGATCTCAGCCTGAGGGCAACTAACCTCACTGCAACAACCCTACCTCTCCCAGAGCCCTTAGGAAAAATTCTCCGTATGGGATATGACTGTTTTAAGCTACCCAGGGAGAAGGACACCACCAGTAACTTAGATTAGGGACTGAGGAACACGTTATAGTTGCAGAGAATCTAGAGGAAGCACCAGTCATCGTTCTCATTCGCTTCTCTTTCATATCAAGATTCTTCCTAGCATGGTCACAACCATGGGAAAGTCACTACATTTCTCTGTGCCCTAATTTTCTCAACCACAAAGTGAAAATAATAATACTAATAGCACATTCCTTGAAGTGTAGCTCCAGCCTCACAGGGGCACATATGGAAGTGTATATTTGTATAAGAGTTACTCTTTGACCAACCTCCCAGCAGCCTACATTGTTCAAAATAAAATCACAAGGTGTTCATGAGATGTTGAACTACAAAGACACTTTTATGACCTGATCCCTTTGTGTGGTAGGACACTCTTCTCTCATTGAATCAGAAGGGACAATCTCTGTTGGTCGGTTGCTGATGGGCAAGCCTTTTGTGATGAACTTTAAAAGAAAGTCAGTCTGAGGCAGTCAGAGCTGAGAGCAGGTATAGACACCAACAAATGGAGGACTTGCCATCCTCTCTGATCCTCATGACCTCTCAGGTCTTCCCAAAATAAGAACTATGTTCCAGAGATGAAGACATTTTAGCTGTCTCCATGGTCTAGGGCACCAAGAACCCTAAAGAGGTAAAAATTGAATGAACTAATAATAGAGTAGAGTAGCTAGGAGATGCAGTGGATAGAATGCTCATCCTACAGTCAGGGAAACCCGAGTTCAAATCTGGCCTCTGACACTTACTAACTGTATGACCCTGGACAAGTCACTTAACCCTGTTTCCCTCAGTTTACTCAACTATCAAATGAGCTGGAGAAGGAAATGGCAAACCACTCTAGTATCTTTGTCAAGAGAACCCCAAATGATGTTTTCTAAATGACTGAAACAATTGAACAAAAAAAAAAATAAATCAAAGAAAGCTAATCCCTAAACTCTCATTCCATCCCTTTCACCACTGTCCACCATTCAGGCAGGGCCATAGAACTGATCCAGAGCTTGCAGAAGAACAAATCTTTACCACTCTCTCCTCCCAGTGCTGGGGGAAACCAAGAAGAGGAAGCTTGAACGAGGAAACTGGGTCAGGACAATTACTATGTCAGTCAATGACTATGTCAGTGACTATATCATGTTCCACTAAGCTCAAGGGAAAGAGCTCAGTATCCTGTGGAGGCCAGTTCTGTCCTCTCAATAATTCACTTGGAGCAAAGACAGATCAGTGAAATGTGAATTGCCTTGAGAGAAAGGAGCTTTGAGATTCAGCACCCAGGGAAACAACTATCAGAGGGCAAGGTGTCAGAAGATGAACAATAGGGAAAAATGAGGAAAAAGATTGAAACTACCGAAGACCTCAGGAGGAAGAAAATTTATACTCTTGGGTGTGAAAAAGGAAAAAAAAAAAACAAGGAAGATATTGATACCATAAAGGAATATGGTCTCTAGAACAGGTAAAAGAGTCCAAGTCATCTACAAATGAACATTACAAAAGAAAATAAATCAACACTTGACAAGGCAGAATAACCTCAGATTCTCAAGAGAATATGAAACCATAGCAGAATGTTCCTGAACAATTTAAAAGAGAAATAAGAACTACGAAAGTCATTTTAATGGCCTGCATAGAAGAAATAATTGTCAGAATAGAAAAATGTGAATCTGTGGTGGTAAGTCTCACCATAGAAACAAAAGAGAGAATAACTGATTGAGGATGAAATTATACAGGAGGGAAATATAGTTTGAAAGAAGAAAAGCAAAAGGCAATTAAAAACCAGAACACCATAATACAAGAAATAGTACAAGAAAACTGTCCAGAACTTCAGAACACAGCAAACAAAGTGCCGATTGAAAGATTCTACAAATCACTTCAAGTGGGGGAAAAAAATCCTGTGCTGCAAACTCCAATTTAATTCAAGTGACAAACAACAAAATCTGCAAATTTACAGGAGTTTTCTTCTTCAAATATAAAGGAAAAGAAATTCAAATAACTCTGTAACCACCAGAAACCACAGGAGGGAGTAGAACAATGGAATATGTTCCTAAGAGCAAAGGAGTTGCTACCCAAAGTAATGTACAATGTTAATCTGAGCCTAACCATTAATGAAAAAACGTAGACTTCAATTTTAAAAAGTATTCAAAGCATTTCTAAAAAGAAAACCAGACCTGAACTTTTGTATCTCAACTACCCCAAATAACAGAAATCCAAGAAGGGTAAACAAATATAACAATTAAGGCCAACAATGACAAAATAAAAATAGAGAGGCAGACCATTAAGAGGATTTTGTAAAAGTACACAATAAGATTAGGGTTGACACAGAAGTCAAGTAGAAGGTTGAGAACCAGTCCTGAAATATCATGGATTAACCTCAGAGAAGCCATAGAATGAGACTCCATCAGGAGCAGTGAGGAAGAAATTCGTCTCTCTCTCTTTCCCCCTTGCCACTATCAGCCAGGGTAGCTAGCAATGAATTTACTTGCTCAAAAAGGGACAACCCATCCAGCCATTGTAGTCAGTTGGAAAGAGTGTAAGGCTTATTTAAGGGTGTAGAGATACCCACTCCAAAGAAACACAGATACTGAGAGTCTGTCACATGAGGGAGGACACATCTTTTAGAAGAATGATCTCTGAGAGCATAGAATGGTGACGACTATGGACCCAACAAAGATCTAGACAACTGAGAGTTGGGTTACAGAGAGAACCATACAAGGATGGATAGGCCTTCTTGGTCCTGCAGTTTTAGAACTGTGAATTGTCTTAGCGCTTATGTTCCTTACACATGCACTTCACTCTCATTAAATTCTAAGCTTGCACTCACTCTCCCCATGGACATTGCATGTATTTGTGAGTGAGAGTCCCCCTGGATTTCTGGGAAGGTAGAGAACAATGTTTTTCATAGCGGCTATCCCCATTTGAGTAAATGCCTTTGCTAAGCACTAATTTGTTCTATTTTCTGGCTGTTTATAGTGAACTCAGCATTGGGGCTCATGAGTTATAGAGTTAGGGATAAAGTCTAACACTGGTATTAATAGCTATCTTCTGGGGACCCAACCTATCCTTCTTCCTATCCTGAAAACAGCTGATTCCAAGGTACGGAGTGCAAGTTGTGGAAGTATCCCAGAAGGATACTACATATGTAAGTTGCATTACAAACTTTAATATATCCACATAAGAAACATCAAATGAATGATCAATTTTTTTGGCTAAACTATGACATATATACGCTTATGGAATGCATCCATCAGTATCTATACCTTGGACGGAAACTACAAATGGGCAGTAAGTTAGGCCAAGAATAAAAAAGAAGGATAGTGACCTGAAAATCCTGTGGGAAACTGAAGAACTCTTTTAATGGTCTCAAACTTCTCCTGGAACCAAAGGTCTATCTCTTTCATACCAGAATTTTACCAGTGTTGCTGTATGACTATGAGTCACGAAGCACAACAATCTTCAAAGAACTAAAATTAAATACCACAAAGAAGGGGATAGAGAAGTGCATGGCAGGTACAACATACCTCATAAGAAACTCTGAAGGACAGAAAAGAATGTTGCCAAAGAAATATATAATCAAAAAAAATAAATGGGCTGATCATGAAAAGGGTGAAGGATAACCTCAAGATAACTTGTGAGCTCAATTGATTGGTATCCTTGAAATTTAAAGAAAAAATGAGGAAGGCCTCCAGCACATTGTATGGACTCCTGGTGGTGAACTTATGAGAAGATATGTACAGGAATATAAATGTCATTACCATTGTTTATGTTATCAACTCCTCTGACACTTCTACCTCCACCTTTCTCCATCATTTGCAAAATTCTAGAACAACTCTTACAACTTAGCTTCATTGTCTCTAGAGACAGTCCCCAATTAAATACACTTTTCCTGAAGCTTCAGTGCTGTTTCAATGCCTTTGTATTCACCATGCCTTAGACCAAGAGCTTCATGCTTATCTATAAGATAGACATCATAGCATTTATCTCATACAGAGATTTCATGGGGAGTCTCCTGGGGTCCTGATCAGATGGATTTTCCATTATATCTGTGAGATACATATCCCTGATAGTAATCGATCAACTCAGCCCCTGAATTGGGGAATTCCCTGGGCCTGAGGGAACAAGTGATGTTCTGGAAGGATATTACTTCTTGGTTATTCTTGAGTCTTGTAGGTTTTAGGAGAATTCAGGACGACATGTCCTTTACGTGCCCTGAACTGATATTTGACTAATTTCAAATGGCATCTTTCTAAGAACATATAAATGGTCCACACAGACATGCTAATTGTATAATAACTGTAGGTGAGAGAGGCCCATGTGACAAGATTAAGGATCCAGAAGAGAAAGATTTTGGGAGACTCAGAGATCTGCCTTATAAAGTCTCTAAAAATGAGAGGTATCAGATGAATGAGATTAAATGATTTTCTCCAACGGAAACATCTGATGATACTGGACATAGAACAATACGGCACACAGAACAACAGCTGGAATTTGTAAAGTGGCAGATTTTGACTTGAAATCAGGAGTGGGTCAAAAGACTCGCGGGGCTATTTCCAAAGACCAGATTACTCCTTATGGAGAGGGTTGTAGAAAGGGTTAATTCTTTGTCCAGTGCCTGGTATATATGAAGCACTTAATAAATATTTGCTGATTGATTGATTTACTGATTGCTCTTCAGGTACAGGTTGGACTAGGTAGCCCCTGAGATTGGATGATTCAGTATGATCTGCAATCAGACAAAGGATTGTTGTTGACTGATCTGGACAGAGCTCATATCCAGAGAGTCACTTGACCATCCTTGGTTTGTTCCAGCTCCAATCACCTCCTTACAACCCAGGGGAAGATTGCGAAATGGGAAAAGTGTGTACTTAGGACACCTGTCTTCCCTTTCCCCTATTTTCAGCAACTCCTTCTAGAAAAGCAGAAATGAAAAGGATCTGATCACTGGTCCCCCCTGAAGTATTAGAGATCTTGCATCACCTCTCAGGAATTTGCATTTTTAAAAGAGGAGTCTTAACTGGAAGAAATTCATCTCTAATGATGGAGTCTCAGGCATTGTAGCTCTTAGATTCATAGACTTTTTGAAGTGGAAGGGTCCTTAAAGGCCAGCTATTCCCAAGGGCTTCCATGGCATGGGCTCCTTCGGCAGTCTGGTGAAGCCTACGGATGCCTTTCTCAGAATAACATTTTGAATGTCTAAAATCCACAGCATTGGGAGAAAACCAATTATATTGAAACAATTATAAAAAAAATTTTAATAAGTTCAAAGACCCTTCCCCCAAAAGAATTATTGAAATTCAAGGTCCTTCTTCTACAGATGAAGAACCTAAGTGCTGGTTAATGGAAGAGACATGTCCAAAATAATGAAAAGCGAAGTGGGCAGAACCAAGAGAACACTGTGAACAGTAACAGCAATATTGTTTTAAGAAAGACTTTGAGCAACGAAATCATTTTGACTATTACAAATACGCAAATGAAAACTAAAGGTTGTATGAAGAAAGACACTATCTGCATCCAGAGAAAAACTGACAAACAGAAGTATGTATAGAATAATTTTACATATGTATAAATATGTGTGTATGTGTGTGTGATAGTAGTGGGGGTAGGGGTGGGGAAAGGGAAGAAAAAAGGGGAAAAATTACATGATAACCTGTATATTTGTATATTTGTTGTATGTTTGGAGGGAACAGCATGTTGTACACTATAGATCTGCAGTTTCATATGCAATCATTTTTTTTATTGTACTCTATTATGGAAATACTTGTTTTGTTCTGTGAATTGAAAACAAAATAAATTTTTAAAAAAGGAATAGACTTGTCTGGTGTGAATTCAGTTAGTGATATAAATATTACTTGCAGCCAGTGAAATAAATACTGGGGTGGAGGAGGGGAGAGGAGGACCTCCCCCCAAACATCTCCCCAATCACATCCATTCCACATTTTGGAGTATCTCTGTATTTGCCCAATATAAGATGCAAAGGCAGCCTGGTTCAAGTGGGGAAAGTGAGGGATCTGCATGCAGTCAGGATATTGGTTCAAATCCCACCATTGTCTTGCTTAGCCCCGAAGTGACTATGAACAAGTCACTTAACCACCTTGGTCTCCAGTTGGCTCATCTATAAAAGAAAGGAATTGCAGTAGATGGTCCTCCAGGGTCTCTTCCAACTCTCCATTCATGATCCTCCCTCTCCAGGTGGTTGTTTGTAAAACGCTTTGCAAATCTGAAAGCACTAAATCAACAGAAGCTATTATCATGAGTTAGAAAAGATATAAACCAGACCTGCCTGATGGTAGTTCCAACCAGGAAGTGCTTTTGTGAATGAAAATAACCTGGGGGGCAGGAGAGAGAGAGTGTGGGGAAGGCCATAATCTATTTCATTTGAGTTTGGGTAAAGTCCAGGTCAAGTTTGAATGGCTTTTCAGTAACCTCGCTTTTTACATGATCTAAAGAAATGTGAATATTGCGTATATGTCTATGTCTGTATACACACCTGGAGTATATAAAGCATGGACCCATGATGAAGACTGGCCCTCCCCCAAACGGTGGGTCTGTCAAGCTGTTTGCAATGCTTCTGCTCCACCATTCTACTTCTCCTTACCCTATCAGAAACCCTTTCCCTAGCATTATTTGCCCCTCTTAGCAGAACCTACTGTCAGCTCATCCTTCATTCTTACAAGTCTATCAGTGACTGAAAAGAGCTAATCCCTGGCTAGGGTATACATTTTAACTTTAGGATAAAGGGATGAATTTTTAATGGTGGGATTTAAAACAATATGTCAAGAACTATTTGGGTAGACTTGAAGGCCTTCTCTAAGCTCTTGTAATCACATTCTGGGACAAGGGTGGGGAACCTGCCGCCTCAAGGCCACATGTGGCCCTCTGGGTCCTCAAGTGCAGCCCATTGAATCCAATTCAAGCAAGGTCTGCACTTGAGGACCTAGAGGGCCATATGTGGCCTCAAGGCCTCAGGTTCCTCACCCCTGGTCTAGGAGTATAAAGAAACATGCCGACTTGACAGAAACTTGAGCCTGTTGGAAACAATTTCTTGGTCATGGGGAATTCTTAATCAGTTGAATTTAGCAGGCATTTGTTGTATTTCCTATGTGCAAGTACATACATAGTGTATGTACTATATGGTACATACAAGGGGGAGAAAAGACAAAAGTGAACCTGGATCCCTGCCCTAGCCCCATCCTGGGCCCTTGTTTTATTTTATATAAAGTATCTAAAATCAGAAAATACATTTCTTCATTCATACATTCATCTATGTAGCCAATATTTGTTAAGCACATACTGGGTATAGAGCATTGGAGAAAGATGCAAAGATTAAGTAAGATGTGGTCTTTGTGGAACTAAGAGTCTGGATTCAAAAGGAGTAGAATAAAGTGCTCGGTGAGCTCCAAGCAGGGATGGGACAGAGGGTTTCCTTCCCAGGCCAAAGGATCATCAGATCATAGATTTCAGACTGAGAAGCTTTGAATCCAACCCACTCATTTATGCAAATAAAAAATGAGGAAAATGAGGTTCAGAGAGGTTGCCCAATGTCACACAGAGAGTAAGGCAGTCAGGATGTGAACCCAGGTCTTCCTGACTCCAAGTTTAGTGCCCTAAAGGGAGATAAAACAAGTGTGATTCGTTAGAAGGAAGGATTAGCCTATTATAACTCTTGAAAATAGGTCAAGGTCTCAATGTGTGTCACTTTCCAGCCAGCCCCCCAAAACATTCCCCCCAAATTTAGTGCCTTCCATCCAGTTTCCAGTCCTTCTGACCTGGGGAAGGATGCTTTCAGGCCAGCCAAAGCAATTTCCATCTACTCAGACCATCAGTTGACCAGCCATCTTGGTGTGCCACCAGGCCTGATGCTACAACTAACCGACAGCAATTACCTTCAGGGCTGACCAAGAATGAGAGGAATGTTTCATTCTGAATCTCAAAACCTGAAATCTTTCAGAACTCAATGAGCACTTAAAATGTTAATCAGCCTCAAAGGACCTAGGAAACTCCCCCAGCCCAAGTCTTGGCCACCTCTGCCATCTCAGGCTAGTCGGGGAAACCAGAGACATGCCTTCAGTGCCATCTGCTGGCTGGTCTCTTTATTTCAGTCCCAGCTGGTATTCTAAACCAAAGCTTCTGAAAGGGTGGCTTGGGGACCCCCAGGCATCCCAGAGATCATTTTAAGGGGGGTCTACAAGGTCAAAGTTATCTTCATAATAATACTAATATGTTCTAAATTCTAACAAGATAAGTAATGACAGACAAAATCCATATAGACAAAAGCTTTTTGGGGGGGGGGGGTGGTAATTTTAAAGAGTATAAAGAGGACTCTGAGACCAAAAGTTTGAGAGCAACTGATCTAAATCCATTAAAAAAATCCAAGGGAGTTTCAGGATGGTGGGGAGACATTTGAAGGAGGGAAATCAACCAGAAGCTTATTGTAATAGTCTGGACATGAAGAGATAAGGGCCTGAACCCGAGTGGAGGAAGTGTCGGAAAAGAGAAGGGAATGAGCAATTTGGTGAAGGCAGAATCAACATGGGTTAAGCCCTTGAAAACCTTATAAACACTACATAAATGCTAATTAGGATTTTTACCAAGTTAGCAAGAATAATTGATTACAATGGGCAGTGGCTAAATTGGAATAATGCTCCATTTACTCCATCCTGCATCCATAGGGCAGCTAGGTGATGAACTGGATAGAATGCTGAGCCTGGTTTCAGGAAGATGGGAGCTCAAATCTGGCCTCAGGTACCAGCTGTATGACCCTGGGCAAGTCACCTAACCTTGGCCTACTTTAATACACCCGAGAAGGAAATGACAAACTACTCCAGTATCTTTGCCAAGAAAGCCCCACAAAGGAGTCAAAAAGAGTTGGGCACAACTTCTGCCTCCCTCTGTTTTTTCAATGGTAAAAGGGGGATGATAATAACATTACTTCATCTGGTTGTTGTGAGGATGGAATGAGATAACATTTGTAAAGCACTTAGCATAATACCTGGCACACATTAGGCACTTAATACATGTGCATTCCCTTCCCTTCCTGCTTCCTGGAAGTGTCCTGCATCATTATTCTGAGATCACCATCTTCGTGCACCCTTCCTCTCCCTCTCAACCAGGGTGGTGTCCTCAACCACCCACCTCAGCTGAGAGGGAGCTCCATGTAGTTTATCACTACGTACAAAAATTCTTCATTATGGCTCTGCATGTAAAAGAACTCCAGGTCTGGGAGTATCAGATCTTAAAGCAACCTGGCTAATGACAGGTAAGCATTCTGGAGTTAATTAAAATGTGACTCAGTTTCTGAAACTCATTGAGTTCCAAGTCATCAATCAATCAATAAGCATTTGTTAAACACTGGTATAAGGTACAACTAAGTACTGGGAATGCAGAAGAAAAACAAAAATTGCCCCGACTCCCAAGAAGCTTACAATTTTAATGTGGAAGATAACATGTATAAATCAACAGACAAAAAGTAAAAACACATCAGCTAGGTGGCATGGTAGTTAGAGCACTGGGCCTGAAGTCAGGAAGACGTAAGTCCAAATCAGGCCTCAAACACTTTCAAGCTATATGGCTCTAGGCAAGTCACTTCACCCTGTTTACCTGAGTTTCCTCATCTGTCAAATGAACTGGAGAAGGAAATGGCAAACCGCTCCAGTATCTCTGCCAAATGAGGTCACAACTGAACAACAAGGACAAACATGGAAGGTAGTCTTAGAGGAGAAAGAAACGACAGCTGGAGCATTGGGAGGAAGGACAGGGAAAGACTTCCTACAGGAGAGGACACTTGAGCTGAACCTTAAAGGAGGCCAGTGATTTAACAAGCAGATTAGGAGGGTAAGTATTTTAGGCAAGGGAGCTTGCCCTAAGGAAAATTGGGATGTCAAAATTCTGTCTAACATCTATGACGATGAGCCTCCTTCAATGTATTGACAAGAACAGTGGCTAAAGGATGGAAAGATATAAAAAACTTCGCAAGAAAAAAGAAAGGCGCTCCATTTTCTATGGACTCCAATCATGTCACCAGAATCAGAGCTACTGTACATATAGCTCCAGACAGAATTCAGAAGCAGAAAGGTCACAGGGGCATGTCTGCTTACACACAGACAGACCTTTAAAGAGGGTTCACTAAGTAAAAACTCTCTGAAGGATTGGAAAAAATAGGAGCGGTGCTTGAAGACAATGTATTTTTGACTCATCAGGACTGATAAGGAAGAAATTAAGCACTCCCAAGCAAATTTTCTACATTTGAGCCTGGATTTACCCACTAGCAGTCTGATTTCAAGAGTTGACTGGAATCAAATGATCCTAGCCTTGCAATTGGTGAAATCAGCATAAATGTACAGTGTTGTTGTAAAGAAAGTACCCATAAATCCATAAAGCACTATTGAAATATATGTTAGTGCAATGATTTGGAATTATGTGCATGCCAAAAAAATTGAAAGGGGTTTGGAGAGGAGCCTTCAATCTCAAATCTGAAACCAGGGAAGTAGATGGAATCGGAATTAGAGCTAGAATAAATGTGGAATATTGAACTGGACCAGCTGGTTTTGGACTGGTTCAGCCTTGCAAATATGAAAGACTACTAAGAAAAGGAAAAGAAAAAAAACCTCCTTAGGCTAAGGATCATCTTTTGCCTCTTTTTATACCTCTAGCCTACTATGTAGGCATTTAATAAATGCTCACTGAATTGAATTGAATAAGGTCCAGCTCTCACAATCAAAGGCCCAACTCAAGTTGATGTTTCTTTACAATCCCTACACCACAAATGCCTCTTCTTATCCTGTGTGAAATTTCACTTTTAGAGATTGCTTCCTTTGGGTCTTGATTGTTTTTCAGCCTCTGTGTGCAAATTCCAGTTCAATTTCAATAACCATAGCCCTGGGAAGAGGAACATATCAAGCCATTATTAGCATGGTATAATAGAAATAGTGGCAGACTTGGGAGTCAGGAAACCTGCTTTGATTCTGGACTCAGCTACTTACAATCTAAGTGACAAAAGGCAAGTCCTTCAATCTCTTTTAGACTCTCGTTGCCTCGGTAAGAACATTATTTGCTCTACTTACCCGATAAGGTTGTTGTGAGGAAAGTTCTTTGCAAACTTAAATGCTTCAGATTTCCATGGATTTGTGACTCACTGTGAGGGTGTCCCTCTGGCAGGGTAGTTCACAGCCCATCCATGCTTTCTTCAGAAGTCTTTCATGTTCTAGTGGTGGAGCTAAATGGCAATATTATTAGGTGGATTTTTTAATAACTGCATCTAAACAGTAGTCAATAGTAGGTTGATGTCAACTTGAAGGAAGGTCTTTGGTGGTGCATCCAAGGGATCTGTCATTTGTTCTATGCTGTACAACATTTTTAGCAGTGACTTGGATCAAGGCAGAGATACTTACAAAATTTGAAAATTACACAAAGTATGGAGCAAGAGCTAACAAATTCAAAATCATCTAAATCCATAGAGTTTGTGACAATCTAGGATAATGGAATTTAATAGAGATATGTGTAAAGTATTACCTTTAGAACCAGTAAAAGTGCTTCACCATTTCCCAAATGAAACCCAGATGGCTCATTTTATATCTACTTCTCTTCCGGTTTCAACTTCTCAGAAATAAGATGCCCCTCCCAGGATAAGCTCATCTCCTTTAATCTCACCATTATGCTGCTACCTCCAGTCTTCATTGACACCACCTTCCTCAGTCTTCTCTCCCCTCTGATTGGAGGTTTGGAGTGTAGGGTACCAAGCTCCTCACAATGACTTCCTTTATAGAAGGCAAACACTGAATTTTTAGCACACCCCACTTTGCATCTGTTGCTCTGCCTGGTTTCAACACCAGGGCCAGGTACCCATCTTGTTCCCACTCCCACTCCTTTCCTACCTCCTTTTATGTGTTGTGCCTCCCTCTTAGATTATAAATTCCTTGAGGACAGGCACTGTCTTCCTTTTTTTCAGTTGTATCCCTAGTGCTTAGCACTGTGCTTGGTATACAGGAGGGGCTTAGTGAATGATTTTTGGATTGGATTGGGTTTCTTCCTACTGGATTCAAGGTCAAGCTCTTTTGACTAATCATAGATTTCAATGAGGAAGGTTAGTAATGTTTGGGGGCTTGATACAATCGGCATGATGTTATCCCTAGACAAGGGGTTGTCTGAAGGACTTGATTCTCATTAGAGAATCCCTCTTTCATTTGGACCCTGAGTAGGACATTCTCCAACACAATGATAAGTGTCTTTGATAAGTATAAATCTCCTTGCTTTATTGTTCACTTGATTTTCTTGATTACAGCATTATTGGAGTTAGAAACAGATTTATCTATATAGCTAAATTTATGAAGGAATTTTGTATGGTACAATAATTGCATGGAAAACTCTGTATTGGAGGACAGGGTTTAAGAATAAACTTTACTTATTAAACAATAAACATTGAGTTCTTATATTCTTTATACCTTTCAGTCAATTGTGTAACTACAGAAAGTAACCTGCTATTGAAAATAATTTGCAAAAGCTCCCTGTTTCATTCTTATTGCTTTCATCAAGGATGCCCTTGATATGTATATAGACCACTCTCATAAGGATGTTTTAAAGATAAGAAAACAAGCACGTGGATTTGTGGGTATTAATATACAGTCTACCTTTCTGAGGTGACAATATTGTCTGTGAGGTATTTTTAATTCTTTTGGTGTTTCCCCTCTCTGAGAGTGTTCACTCAACAAATCCTTAACGCTACAAGATTTTGTATCCAATGACACAGATTTCCTCGGAGGGTCCTTGTTCTGGTCCAGCTGCTCAACCCAGAGTCCATTCCTATTAAGGGTCATTTCTGTTTACACACAGATCATATCAGGAACTGAGCTATTAAAGCCTCCACATGTTATTGTTCAATTATGTCCAATTCTTCACGGCCCCATTTGGGGTTTTCTTGGCAAGGACACCGGAGTGGTTTGCCATTTTCTTCTCTAGCTCATTTGACAGATGAGGAAACTGAGGCAAACAGCTGGTTAAGTGACTTGCCCAGGATCACATTTGAATTCAAGAAGATGACTCTTCTTGACTTCAGGCTCTGTACTCTTCCTACTGCACCACTTAGCAATATCTCTTTGTGTGTGTGCGTGTGTGTGTGTGTGTGTGTGTGTGTGTGTGTGTGTAAATGTGTGAAAAGCAAGCTGATCTAATGGAAAGATTGTTGGACTTGAAAAAAGGAGATTTAGATTCAAACTCTGCAACGTTTGTTAGTTGGATGATCTTGGACAAATCACTCAGTTCCTCTAAACCTCAGTTTCTTTATTTTAATGAGGAAAATAGTACTTTCAAACCCCACCACAAAGCTGTGTCATGGGGAAATGTTTTTCCTATTGATTACTATTATCAGCTGATGTCCTAGCATGGTTTACTTCCTAACTATCACCCCTGGGGGCTTTGTAAGGGATATGGAGATAGGAAGGGGAGCAGGAAGAAAGAGCAGGACACTAAAAAGGGAGCTGGCAGGGCATCAAAGATCATGCTGACCATCTATTACATAAGTTTGTCCAAGACCGGAGATCTTTACCATATCTCCAGAATGTGTTTAAGGCAGCTCAGAACACAAACTCTTTAAATAGTTCAAGGTGACTAGAAAGTGGAATAACAAGGTCAAAAGATGAATGATTTAAAGTTGGGAAGGACCTCAGAGGTCATCTAGCCAACCCCTTCATTTTACAGATAAGGAAACTGAGATTTAGGATGTTCCCTAAGACAGTAAACAGCAGGGTTAACATTTGAACTCAGATCTCTTGACTCCAAGTCTAGCACTTTCTTCCTGCATTCCATGAAAGAGAGGCTGGCATTAGTGCCAGCTGTGACACTGCCACATCATTACTAGAAGACATTCATTAAGTGGCTGTCTATAGATGGCATCATGATCTTTTTCCCTACTCCTTTCCAAGTCAATCTACCAGGCAGTCAGGGCTGCTCACCCACCTTTGGTGACTACCCGACACTCAACTCTCATCTGTGGCTCCAGGAAGCTGTAGGATGTTCAGTGATCACACCCTGGTAAAATTATCTCAGCAGATGGACTAAACTAGGTTGAGGTCTCAAATCCATCAGTGAATTGGAGGGAGGGGTGTCTACCCCCAGCATGTGAAGACTTCCCCTGGCAGAATGGGCTGATGAGAACAATTTGTTCCTTTGGCCACAAAGGCAACTGAAACTGTAAGGAGCTTGGAGCTTGATCAGACATCAGAGACACCAAGGCCATCCATTGCATCTCGAGCCATCACTAGTTGTTCTGACTTTTGTCCTGCCACTGGACTTCAATGACTGGAAGAGAGAACGAGGTTGACGACTTGCACAACTCTGCCTCACTTAAATCCAGTACACTCACAAGTCAAGATATCACTCATTCATGCTGTCATCGGTCCTCTTTGAAAATGAAGGATGATGATCAACAAGCATTTTTAAGCACTAACTCTTTGCTAGGCATTGCAGACAGGGATGGGACTCTGATTTCATTGATGCTGAAACTCCTTCAGGGTCACAAAAGTGTGGTCATAGGCAAGGCTCAAGTTCAAGTCTTCCTGACTCCAAGAGAAGCTTTCTATAAACCATGATGCTTCCCTCCATACTAAGAACACAAAAACAAACAAAAGGGACCCCACTCTCAATAAATTTACATTCTTGTGGGGGAAACAGGGATATAACAAGGATATAGGGAAAACAAGATTTTGCAAATAGCCATATGTAAAATATATTTTTAAAAATGCAAGGCAATGAGGGAGGGGAAGGCAGTCTTACACCTCATGGAGAAGCCTCACGGAAGACATGACATTTGAGCTGAGCTTTGATGGAAACTAGGGATCCTGTGAGGAAAAACTGCATTGCAGATATGGGGAAAGTCTACAAAGAGAAGACAGTGGGTGTGAGGAATCAAGATGAGTTTGACTGGACTGGAGTTTGTGAAAGGAAAAAATGTATAATAAGGCTAGAAAGGTTGGTTGGAGCCCAGTGATGAAGTGTTTTAAATGCTAAACAGAGGAATTTATATTTGATCCTAGAGGTAATAGGAAGCTACTGGAGTCTTTTGAGCAAGCAGACTCAGATCTGTGCTTTAGAAATATCACTTACATAATGTGGAGAATGGATGGAGAGGGAAGAGCCTTGGGGCAGGAAGTCCGATCAGAAGGCTATTGCGATAGTCCAGGTAGAAGTGATGAGGGACTGAACTAGGGTGGCACAGCATTAAGGAACTTCTATTAAAAGCAGTTGGGTTGATTTTTGTGTGTAGACTGCTCAATGTTCAAGTATGAGGTAGAAATACCTTCATTTAATTTTTGCCAGACTTGGAAATCTGTCAAAATATATCTCTCTCATGCTTCCCTATTCCTCTGCCCTCCCTTTCTCCCCGCCCCAAATCTTTATACTCTCCCCATTTTCTGCCAATTCAGTTTCCCACCATCCACCACCAGGACTGACATCTCAAATCCTTCCTCCCCCATCAAACTTCAGTTTGCAGCCTGTTGTACAGCTCATTATCTGATTAAATTAATTCGCATTAAAGTATAATAAATGAGGCTTAACCTTCCAGGGAAGGTTTGCCTCGTTTAGAGGTGAGCTGGTTAATTCAAATGAATCTCTCTAATGGACAGACTATGTGGGTGACCTATTTCTGAGCAGGGAGGACCTATCTATTTTCTTTGTCTATCCAATCTCTTTACCTAAATACTTGATGGGAGTAAAATACAATTAGCCCTTCCACATCTCTGGGGTTAGGGGAACAGCACCTCTATGATCTGAAAAATCCCTGTAAAATTTTTGGCCCTCCCTTCGTACCAGAGAAGAAGTCTAAATTTTTCTCTTTCTTTTATGTGGTGTTTACAGTACCTTACTGTAAAATTCGGGTTGATGTTATGCAATACTATACATATATTTTATGCATTTCTGAGTGTCTAAACTTTTTCAGTGTCACTTGCTAGCCTTCAAATGTCATTTGTGGTTCCTGCAAAACTCCCCCAAAATTTTCATTTCATTTCTTATGCCAACCCCTAATATAGGGAAACCACAATGGTGAAAGTCGAAATATGGAAGGAACAACTATACATAGAATCAGCTACACATCACCCACAAATACAAGTACACCTTTTCAAATATGCCCCTAAGGGGCTCCATATAACAAAATTGTGACTTAGGGCAAATCATGGGAAGCAGCCATGCACAGATCCACAAATGAAGATAAAATAAAATAAAAATAAATACCCTGGGTAAATAAGCTTAAAAAATCCAGTATTCTAGAGGCTTTAAAAATAAAATAGACAAGTTGAGGCAACAAACCTTTGTTAAGCACCTACTCTACACCAAGCTAAGCATAGAGGAAAGAAAGAGAAAGGCAAAAACAGTCCGTTTTCTCAAGGAAAATGGGGAGACAACATGTAAACAGCTATGTACAAACAAGATATAGATAAGATGAATTGGAGATAATCAGCAAAGGGAAGGTACTAGTATTAAGGAGAATTAAGGAAAGCTTTGTGTAGAAGGTGGGATTTTAGCTGGGACTCGGAGGAAGCCAGGAAATGAAGATGAGGAAGGAAAGCATTTCAGACTTGAAGGCTAGTCAATGAAAATGGAAAGACATGGGAGCTGGAATGTCTTGTGTGAGGAAGCCACCGTCACTGGAGGGGAGAATAGGAAGAGGAGAGGGGTGACTGGAAGCGTGGGAGGCTTCCAGGTTATGAAAGACTTTCAAACCAAACATCTCTCTGGATAGTTCTAAAAAGCATTACCGCAGCATGAAAAGGGTTAGTAAATACAATCCCAGAAGATGTAATATGTGCCTTCTTTAGGCAGATTAGGGACCAGACCTGTGATTTCACTCATATAAGTAACTCCCAGGTGAGGACTTTCTCTGCAATTTATGGTCTTAAAGAATGAGTAGCTTCAAATATAAAAATTGTATGTGTGTGTGTGTGTGTGTGTGTGTGTATGTGTATGTGTGTGTGTGTGTGTATGTGTGTGTGTGTGTGTGTGATAGACCCTTTCATAAATTGTTTGGGGACCCTTTCTCAAAATGTTTATGGCCTGTGTTTATAATTGAAGGAAATGTTAAAGTTAGTGAAAATAAAGATGTATTTTTCTCCATCTAAGCTCATGAACTCCCTAACGTCTACTCACAGACTATATACACTCCAGGTTACGACCCCTTGTTCTAATGGTTGTAAATGGTTCCAAATTTGAACAAGGCCCTTCTCTCTACCAGCTTTTAGACTTCGACCCCATGTTCCCCCCCTTCTCAAAGTGAAGCTCTTATGAGTAAGAGGCTCCCCTTCCTCCCAGTGTCTGCGGTCAGTTCTCTACCCTCTGTGTCTCCTATGGAAGATTTCGTTGTTCAGTCATTTCTGTCTGACCCCATTTGGGGTTTTCTTGGCAGAGACACTGGAGCAGTTTACATTTCCTTCTCCAGTTCACTTTACAGATGAGAAAACTGAGGCAGTCAAGGTTAAATGACTTGCCCAGGGTCACCCAGCTCCTGTGTGCCTCAGGTGGGATTTGAACTCATGAAGATGAGTCTTCCTGACTCCAGGCCCTGGTGCTCTATCCACTCCCTACCCCTAAAGAGAGCCCCTACAATTTAGTGTCTTTCACTTTCATTTTCCGCTGAGGCTTAGATAATCTTTACCTAAATCGTTTCTGCTTTCTCTTTCTGCCCAGCCTCCGGGGCTCCCGATCCTTCTTCACTTCATAAAGCTAGCCAGCATGCCCCCTTAACCACTCACACAAACGCCAACCCTGAAAGCTAGGGCAAGGTTCATGAGTTGAAATCAGCATCCATTTGCCAGCCCTGGCTAAATAAGAACCCTATAGCCTGCCCCCTTTTAATTATGCCCAGGCTCAAAGAGAAGATAATCGCCTGCATATTTACATAAATTGCCCACTCATAAAAAGGGGACAATCATTACAACGTTTGTTTTTGTCCCTTTCATTACCGGAATTATACTTTCTGTTTGCTCAGAGTTAAATATTAGCCAGGGGGCCTCCATAGCTAATGTCTGCTTCGATGTCTTTTACTACTTGAAACTTACAAGAGTCAGAAAAAAGTTTTGGACAAATATTGTCTTTGGCAAGGGTTGCTGCTGGTATCAGGAAACCGATTGGTGTTATTGATTGACAGATGTGGGTACCCCATGTTTAGAAAGCCTGTCCTCTATTGGATTGGGCTAGGTGTTTCAGCAAACAGCCCTAATACAAGGCAAACAGAGCTGTTGGAAGAACCACCAGCGCGTGTTAGCACAGCAAACCCCGGGCTAAACAAACAGCTTAGAAGAATGTGACCACCTCCACATAACCTTTGATGGAGGTATTGATCCTGCTAAAGGTGGGAGACAGTTTGAGCAAGAAGGAGATAGATATATATAAACACCCAGAGAATGTAAATGTTATCTTTAAGCTGGTGCTGTCGTTTCCATAATGGGCATCTGTTTGGAATTTATCTTCTTGCAAATATTTAAATCCAGGCAGGGGCAAAAAAATATTAATAACAAGTTTCAGAGAGACATTGCCTTCTCAGCTGGTCTCTTCACTCTGATGCCCAAAGCAATTCTTTTCATTCTCCTCTGAGTGTCTACATTAAACACTTAACCAGGGAAGTGCATGGGGGAGGGAGAGGGGTGGCAAATCTCCCGACAATACAAAGGCAAACATACTTCCAGAAACACACGTACACAAACATCAGAAGGCTTGTTTACTTGGACGGAAACAATTCCAGAAGAAACTATCTTTCCAGAGACCCTAACACTGGGGGCAGTTCCTTCCATAAATAATAGGGGTTGATTACCTGGTGTGAAAAGGTAGGGGATGGGGGAAGACACCAGGATGGCCCACCGCATACCAATAACTCCCCACAGAAATTCCACCATTAAGTATCGGTTCTTTTGAGTTAAGCATTACCCCCCTCCTTTTCGATCTTTTTTTTTTTAATGCATTTTCCTTTGGGAGTGGAAACATTAAAATTTAATGCCTTAGTGAGAATGAGTTTATGAGAATGCTCTCTACTCTGAAGGAGAGGAGAAAATGGGATAAAGAATCACTCTACACTTGGGAGTGGATAGATGTAATAAAAGAAGAGAATGAGGGTGTTTTTCTCTGGGTTAGTCAGTGTATATGTATTTGTGCATGCAAGTGTGTGTTAGTAGTGACTGAAGTGAGAGGAAAAATTATAGTAGAGAGAATACTAAATTTGGAATGGGGAGACCTGATTCTGACACTTAACAAATAAGATTACTTTGGGCAAGTCAAAATGATATGTCACTGTGCCTCAGTTTCCCCTCTGTCCAATGATGGCGTCAGAAAGGATGGTTTCTAAGGTTCCTTCCATCTCTGACACTCCCAATAAGTCCAAGCATTTATGGTGGGAGAGTCTATATATTCTCTCATTTAGGATAATAAAGAAGTAGGATGCTTATACACACTCCTTTGGGGTAAGTTCCTTGAAAGGTTAACTGGATGGAGTAACATCCTCCAGAAAAGAATGGCAATTGTGTCCCAATTCTCTTCCCCATTCCCAATTAATTATTAACTAGTACCAGAGAAATAGTTGGTTGTGTTGCCCCTCCTGTACACAGCCTAATAGTTTTCTTATTTACATATCCTCATTAGGGACTCCTAACACATCAAAAGGGCATTTGTAAACAATTAGCACTGGAAACAGAGGAATTCAAAGAAGGATAATTTAGCATTTAATTGAGCTAAACAAATACTTGTTGATGTGCTAACAGACCCTAATAAAACAGCATCAAAACAGTTAAGTACATAAGCCAGTAGATTTTGAGGCCCACTCTACACCTGAGAGCTTTGATTGGGAGGAGACCAGTCTCAGCTCTGACAGTAACTCTAGGTACAACCTCATCTTTTCTCTGTGTCTCAGTTTCCTAATCTGTAAAATGGATCACCTCTAAGGTGTCTTTCAGCTCAAATACTCTAGGTTGAGAGTTAACATGTCCATATGTACTTGTGATAATCATTGGTGGACTTTTAGTCTTGGCAGATCACAGCTACAGATCAAATGTGAGAGAAAGAAAGAAAGAGAGAGAGAAATAGAGAGAGAAAGAGAGAAAGGAAGGAAGGAAGGGAGGAAGGAAGGAAGGAAGGAAAGAAGGAAGGAAAGAAAGCAGGAAAGAAAAAAGAAAGAAAGAAGGAAAGAAAGAAAGGAAGAGGGAAAGAAGGAAGGAAGGAAAGAAAGCAGGAAAGAAAAAAGAAAGAAAGAAGGAAAGAAAGAAAGGAAGAGGGAAAGAAGGAAGGAAAGAAGGAAAGAGAAAAAGAAAGGAAGAAAAAAGAAAAAGAAAATGAAGGAAGGAAAGATGGAATAGTGAATTCCTTATTTAAAGTCCTTTTTACAGTCTTTCCGTGAGTGGACCATAAAGTAATGAAACTTCTATTTTTATCAAACAAACATGAAATTCTTTGTTATAAGAAATAGCTCTCTGAATGGGGGGAGGGTCGAGTAGAGTAGGAAACGATACAGACAGAAATTTAAGAGATGCAAAAACAAATAACAAATTTTAATTACTATGAACCCCACAATGTTATTGTACCACTGAAACTGGAAAAGGCCTCAAAAGTCATCTATTTCAATCTGTTCATTTTACAGATGAGGAAACAGAGGTCTATGAATGTTAAATAACTTGCCCAAGTTCACACACATAGTAAACGTCAGAGGTCAGATTAGGATATAGGTTCTTTGTCTTCAGAAAGAGTACAATATGTGAGTTGTTCACCAGATGATTCACCCTTTAGGCCAACAACCCAATTTCTCCCTGATTCATATGTGGGATGGCATCCCAAAAGCCTGTGTCATCCCCTCTGGCCACCAGAGGGCACTCAGCCTGCAAATGCTTAGACAGCTTCCCATCTCTGTAGGGTATGGATTGGAAAGGTGTCCCTGAGCATTCAAAAGCCTTGCTGTCCAAGTTCAGAATTTAGCTAGGGGAAGGTATTGCTCAAAATATCACAAGGATACAGTCTGTAACTCTAGAAGTCCCACTTTGCATCTGAACTCTCCATTTTATGATCCACATTCAAAAGATTCAGATACTCAGCATCCTATATTCACCTGGACACGCTCAATTCAAGCTAGTCTCAAGCCGATTGTTGTATTTTCAGTACAAGCGTTTGCACCTCTGAAATTGGCTAACGCTACAAGTCAGGGCTAAATTGATTGTTTTGTTGATTGTCTAGACTTTAAGTGATGGAGGAAATGTTAATAATAGAAATTAAACTTAAAAGTGTGTCCTTTGTTGGTGGAGAATCAGTTGTTAAACATCTACCAGCACCTCTCCTACGGAACTCCAAAATCCCTGCAAAACTCCTCTCAGATGCTCTCTGGGTTCTTTAGGTGTGGCTTGAGGACATTCCCAAACTTTGGGTACCCACAGATCACAGGAAAGACAAAGGGAGCAGAAGCAGACTCTGTCTCTGTCACAGACTGTAGAAGGGGAAATAGGAGAAGGGCTCGCACAAGTGAGCTTCTGCTTGCTCATCAGCCACCTGGATTTTCCAGATGTATTCAGTACCTTCACAGCTCAGTTATTTCCTACCTCTGTTACTCTGAACAAGCCACTGAAACACCATCTGGGCCTCAGTTTCCTCATCTTTCTAAAGCCAATATCAATATTTCTCCCTAAATCTATTACTTTCCCCAACTACTATTTCTATTAGTTGCAAAGGATTCTGCACACAATAGGTGCCTTAAAAATGCTTGTTGAACTCAATTGTCCCCAACCCATGTTGAACATCACTTACTTATGAAGAAGGTTGCCAAACAAAACCTCCAGTATTGTAAGAGCAAGATACCAATTCCCCTCTTCCCAGAGGCTAGAAAATGAAGTCAAATGCTTGCTCAACATGACCCACACTCCCCTGTTTTGTCATCCCTGGGTTACAAGCATTTACACTGGTTTCTGTTTGACAAATAACTCCCTCCAACCGAGCATGTTGCTGAGAAAAGAAGAGCAAGCCACGATTCTAAGCAAGAGAAGATTTCCAGTTTGAGCCAGAGAACCGTATTCATTCTGGTCTAAGCATGTCCCCTGGACAGGTCTGGCATTATTAGGGGAATGATGCATGAAGAGTGACTCCAGCCACTGAAGTACATTAGCACTCAAAATCAAATTTTGGCAAGTCTATTAATGAATTTACTTCTTTACAGAGATAAGGAAATACAGGTACAAAACAATGCACATACTGTCCCACTCAGTTGATACAATGCCTAGTTTGCTGAACTGCACTTTTTTCTAAATTTTTTTTTTTTTTGCAAAGGACTACTCTCTGGGGAGGGGAAGAGGGAGAGATGGCATTTAAAAACTATACAAAATAATATAAAATTAAAATGTCAATAAAAAGAAATTATTTTCTTTGCTTGTCACTCAAAGCCCTCCATAAGTGGATCTTACCCAATCTCTCATAGGAGGTAGCAACACAGCATCATGGGAATGGGAAAGAGCCTCAAAGTTCATCTAGTTCAACTAAAACCTCAATAAAAATTCACTCTGCAGAATCACTGGAAAAGTAGAAATCCAATATTTACTTGAAGACCTTTAGTGACATGGAGCTCACAACCTACTGAGGCAACCTATTCCATTTTTTTTTTTTACACAATTCTAGAGTTTTCTTTACATCAGTCCTAAACCTGCTTCTCTTTGTTTTCCTTCTCTCCTAGGATTGTCCAGCTGAGGTCAAACAGAAAAAACATATCATTCTTCCAGCTGCTAGCTACTCCTTGGATATCTGTGTGGTATAGTGGATGGAATTCTGGGCCTGAATTCAGGAAGACCTGAGTTCAAATCCATCCTTAAACCTTCATCAGCTGTGTGACCTTGGGCAAATCACTTAATCTCTGTTTCCCTCAGTTTACTCAACTCTAAAATGGGGATAATAACAGCACCCATCTCCCAGGGCTATTGTGAGAATCAAATGAGGTAATATGTGTAAAGTGCTTAGCACAGTGCCTGCCACATAGTAGGTACTATAGAAATGCTTGTTCCCTTTCTGTTCTGCATGTCCATTCATCAAATGTTTGAAAACAATCATCCTTTGTGTCTTCTCCCTTCCACCACTTCCTTCACATACACACCAGCACCAGTTATCTCCAAGCCACAATTTTCATTTCATTGGCTTATTCAACTGATCTTCCAGTAGCAAGAGATAGAAAGAAAAAAATCCATTTAAAATAACTGTAGACAATACAGAGTAATTGAGAGTCTTCCTGCAAACCCAGGAACTAGAGGAACACAATTACAAAACACTTTTCACACAGATAAAGTCACATCTAAACAATTGGGAAAATATTACTTGCTCATGGGTGGGCTGAGCCAATATAATAAAAATGACAATTCTACCTAAATTAATTTGCTTATTCAGTGCCATACCAATCAAAATACAAAAAAAAAAATGTTTTATAGAACTAGAAAAAATAAGAACAAAATTCATCTGGAAGAACAAAAGGTCAAGAATATCAAAGGATTTAATGAAAAAATGGGAAGAAAGGTGACCTAGATGTGCCCTGGTATATCTCAAACTGTATTATAAAGCAGTAATCTTCAAAACTATCTGGTACTGGCTAAGAAACAGAGTAGGGGATAAGCAAAATAGGTTAGGTACTCAACTGATTCAAGAATGGCATGTACTTGAGGCACTTGACCGACCATCTTGATCTCTTTCCTTGGGACATTTTCTGCCTTCTTAGGGTTCTTTCTAAAATATGGCACCGCAGAATTCAACAGGATACTATAACACTGGTCTAGGATAGCAACTTTGGCTGCCATATCACCCTGTTGTCTCATATTGAACTTGTTATTCACTAAGAGCATTGGCTTTTTTTTTAAGATGAATATTCATCTAGTCATGTCTCCCTAGCGCTATACTTGTGGGGCAGCTTTTTTGTTTGTTTGTTTTAAAGGCAAGTAGAAACCTTCACAATTATTTCTAATGATTATCTTACTAAACTTGACCCAATGCTATAATTTGCTGTGGTCTTTTTATATCCTGACATTCTGCTCACCAGCTATCCCTCCCAGTTTTTGTCACTTGTAAATGTGACAGGGCTGCTTTCTCTGCCACTATCCAAGTCATTTATGAAAATGTTAAACAGCACAGGACCAAGGACAGACCCTTAGGGGCACTCCACTAGAGACCATTTTTCATGTTGGCATTGGGCCAATGACTCTTATAATTAATGACTGTTCTTTGAGTCTGGTCTTCCAACCCTCAATTGTACCATCATCTAGTCTTCATCTCTCCATTTTTTTCTCATAGGAATAATATGGGAGATTTTATCAAGTGGTTTGCAAAAAAAAAAAAAAGATACAAATATCTATGTAAAGAATAACATTTCTCTAATTTACCAATAAAATAAAAGCAGGAAATCACGTTAGTCTAGCAGGATTTGTTCTCAGTGAAGCTGTATTGGTGCTTTGTTATAAAGCAGGGCTTCCTTTTCTAGGTATTCACTAACCAGTCCTTTAACAACACATCTAGAATTTTGCCAATAATTAAAGAAAAGCTCATTGGCTTATAGTCAGTAGACTACACACTTTCCTTTTTTGAAAGCTGGGACAATAGTGCCTTTCTCCACAATCATGACACCTCTCTTGTTCTTCATCTTGTGATCTTTCAAAGACTTCTAGTTTGTTGAGTAACTTTCAAAGAACATCTCCTAGTTCTTTGAGTAACTTAAAATTTACTTCATCTAGTTCAAGTGACTTGAACCCAGGATCTCAAATCTCTTTTACTATCCTGAGTACTAACACCTTATTAGTTATTTTTGCTCACTTCTTTCCAGTCCAAAGATCCTTCTCCTTGTTGAAAAAATGGAAGCAAAAATAGACAAACAAAAAAACCCAACCCAGCTCAGTCATTCCACCTGGGGTCCCTTCCTTCCTTTGTTCCTTTTCTTTTCCCCAGGAACTAAAGATACTTTCCAGAGCATTTAGCCCAACCTGCAAATTTTCAAGAGGGGGAAAGTGAGGTCCAGAGAGAGAAAAATATTTTAGCAAAGTCACAGAGGAGAGTCAGGATTTGAATTCAGACCTCCTCACCAGTTCAAATGATCTTTCCATCTAACCACATTCCCTCCCAATTTCTTACTGTTCTTCAACATGAACCCTCTGTTGTGCCCCCCCCCCAGGCTCATCACTATCCTCTGAATACTGTTCTTATAATCACCTTCCTTTTCCTACTCATATTGCTCCCCATTCATGAAATGTTCTCTCAATTTTTTTCATATTCCACTCATTCTTCAAGGCCTAGCCCAAAGGCTACCTTCTCCATGAAGCCTCCCCTCAACCTTCAGGAATATTTCCTCTTTGATAAATTCACACAACTCTTATTGTGCTATCCGTAGCATTTATTTAGCACTGAATTACAAGGGTTATCCATAGCTATGATGAATTTAAATTGATTTTCAAGGTATTTTACTTCAAAAACATGAACAAAACGCGCCCAACACTCTTGAAACCATACATAATACATATTCAGACATAGCAAGGAAGTTATGCACATGATATCCATGTATTACATGACTCTGAGGTTCCCTGTCTCAACCCATACTCAAACTAGCACGTTGGATCTCCAGAACTCAGCACTACTGTTCCTCCTCTCTTCTTTTTTCTTCTCTGCCTCTTCCTCCTCCTCCTCTTCCTCCTCCAGAGGTAACCCTCAGGGGATGAGGGCTTTTCTTTCTAATACTGTTGTTCTTGGACTGGGTCAGGTAGGTCACTTCTCAGGCTTGGCTTCTTGCTAGGCTCAGCTGCTGTAGCTACCAGCAAACTGCCATGGATTCCAGTTGCTGGATCTTTGACGCCTCTTCCAACCTTTCAAAGCTCCCCAAGGCCATACCCTGGTCTAATTGTCTCTGGTACCCATTTTCCTAAGACCAGGAAAGAATAACTGCAAACAAAAAAAAAGAGAGAGATAAAAGCAGCACTAAGCATTCATGACCACATGGTGACCAGGTAGAGAGAGAAGGTAGCTGGAGGCAGCAGTCCACTTCTACCACAACAACCACTCCTTACTATAAAGCTTAACAACATTTCTTCTTCCTCTTCACTCATAAACTGCCAGGAAAAAGACTGAGATTTAAACTATTCAGGTCTTGTGTATACATATCAATTCTGGCTCAGCAGTCAACTAAAAGACTTTTTGTCATCATGAATTAAGCTACTAGAAGTAGATGATACCTATTCTTCCACTGAAGAGGGGAAAGGGTCCCTTCATCACACCCATAAGCAGTTCACTAAACTTCTACTTGGGTTCCACTAGTCAGGAAATAATGTATGTGCTCTAAGGACTGGGAATAGGATCAAATTGACCAGTCTCCTCGTATACCTCAACATGCTTTCTTAGTCCATTTGCACCAGTTTGTGATCACAACAATTACATGCATTTATTTTAAAGTTTGCAAAGCAGTTTCTAGTCAAAGCTTTATGAAGTAAGTCATGCAAGTTTTATTATCTCCATTTTACAGATAAGGAAAGTGAGTTACAGCAAATATTGGTTATACATACAATAGTAGGGAAGGGAGGGGAAGGGAAAGGGAATGGAAGGAGAAAGGAAAGGGAAGGGGAAAGAAAGGAAAAGGGAAGGGGAAAGGGAAGGGATTCCCCAGCCTGGAATCATATGAGACTAACTGAACAGGCTGGAAGCTGTGAGGCACAAATATCAGGCCTGACATTTGGGGGCAGCCAGAATCATTACAATGATTCATTTACATACGGCTTTAAGGAGTCTAAGACACTTTTCCTCTCACTGCTCTGAGAGGAAGGTACCTCAAAAATGTCGATCTTTATATGAGCAAACTGAGGTTTATGAAAAAGGCTTGCAAAAAATATATTCTTTATCAAGTCATTCATCCTAAATTCTTGCTTCAGAAAATAAGGTCACCAGATTTGCAGTGTGTCTTGCACAATTATTTCACTTAGTTGTGTAACATCCTATATGGTTTGTGCATTTGTGTTATCTTGTCTCCCCAACGAGAGTGCAGATTCCTCCAGGACAGGGACTGTGTTTTCTTCCTCTGTCTCCTTCAGAAAGTGTAACCCAGGGCTGAGCACGGAGCACATGCTCAAAAACTGTTGGAGAGATTCCCTTTCTGGCCTGTGGCTCCCCTAAAAAGTCTTCCCCAAATTGTGGGTGCAAGACTACAGTAAAAGCCTAACCCAGTGACAAGCATGATGGAAGGATGCTATAGGAGAAGGAGGGGAAAGGGAATGGGAAAGAAACCAGCATTTGATAAGCATCTCCTACATGCCAGGCACTGTGCATAACTAATGTGAGTCTTACAACCACCATAAGAGGTAAGTGCTATTCTTATCCCCATTTTACAATTGAGGAAACTGAGGCAGACGGAGGTTAAGTGATTTGCCCAGTTAGTGTTGTTGTTCAGTCGTTTCAGTTATCTGAAGCCAAATCTGAATTCAGATCTTCCTGACTCCAGACCTAGTGTTCCATACAGTGTTACCTAATTGCCTCTAGGGCCACTCTGGTAAGGGAAAAAGCTAAGATAATCAATCTGCCTAATACGATCTAGAATAAATGCATTTCTGGTGAATTCTAGTCTGGAGGTGTTTTTCCTAAGACTATTTTGGTTTTTATAACAAAATACATAACACTCCTACTTCTCTCTTCTCCCCACCCACTTTCACTCACCCCCCTTATCAAAATGATTCTATCATGACAGATTACCATGTGTTGGCGTTAGCATATCATATTGTTGGGAATAATGAGGAAAGGGAAAGTATCTCATTTCTATAAAAATACATGTGCATTAGAAATGCATTATGGAAGGATCCGCTGGCCCTGCTGTAG
The DNA here is from genome assembly GCF_028372415.1 of Notamacropus eugenii. NCBI lineage: Eukaryota > Metazoa > Chordata > Mammalia > Diprotodontia > Macropodidae > Notamacropus > Notamacropus eugenii. The sequence continues at coordinate 133,015,660 of NC_092872.1, read as the reverse complement.
TCAGGACCTAGCCAAGATTGCTATTCAAAACCCAGTTCTCATGGGTTTGCTTGCTAACCACCAAGCAAGAAGAGCTGTGGTCTGCAATTTGACATTTAGAGATATCCAAAAGAAAAGGAACAACCCACCCACACACTTGGCTTTCCTTTTTAAGTCAGGCTGGCTCTTTCTGAATGAGAAGAGACAATATAATGAGATCTTAGGGTTTCTAAAGTCATAGAATTTTAGAGTTGGAAGGCTCTTTGAGGTCACTCAATCATACTTACCTTCCCAATACAGTAATCCAATCTATAGAAGTGTTGATAGATGGTCATCCAATCTTTGCTGGCTGCTCCCTCTCTTCCCAAGTCAGCCTATGCTAACTAGAACTGACCAAAAAGAAAGTGTTCTTCCTTCCAGTGAGCCTAGAATTACCTCCCTGTGACTTTCATTAATTTCACTAATTCTCCTCTCTGCAGCATCTCACAAGTCAATTCTTTCTATACGTGACAATTCATTTTCTGCTTTCAATATCTACTCTGTCTTTCCCATTTCTATTAATGTTACTATCTTTCAAGTCATCTGGCCTCAAGACTTTAAATGATCTTAGATTCCAACTTCTCCCCTAATCTATAATCCTATACAATCATAGCTCATAAGATCACAGATTTAAGGCTAGAAGGGACCTTATAGGCCATCCAGGCCCAGGTCACACAGGTAATAAGTGACAGTCTGTATCTAAACCCAGGTCCTCTGTCTCCAGATCCAGGGTTCTACTGTTCTAAGTTGCCTCTCTGGAGCTGTTTATCAATACCTCTCACATACTGACCTTCCTTTCTATTCCTGCCACCAAATTTCCTAAATGTCCAATTAGAGTCCTTGTACAATCTGATCTCCACCTAACTTTATCATCTTATCTCCAACTTATTTCCCCAAAACCTCCACCAGTCAAACGACTACATGTACCCCAACCCCCCATATCTCCCAGCCCAGCACACTGGGATTTGTTCCATGTTAACAGCACTAGTCTTTCCATGCATCTGGAATGTCCTTCTCCTCCTCCCATCCTATTAAATTCCATCATTCTTCAAGGCCAATGTCTTCCAAAAAACCTTTCCTGACCATTCTAGCCTGATGCGATCTCTTTTCTTCTATCCTATAGTACTTAGCATTTTGAAAATTGATCATATTTATCTTTGATATCTCTCTCATCATTTTGTCTTAGATGTTATTTGCAGATAATATTTTTATAGATAGAATGTGATGTAGTGGTTAGGGAACCTCCCTGGAGTCAGAAAGAACTGCTTCATGTCCTGCCTCTGGTGATGTAGACACTGGTGATGCAACCCTGGGCAAATCAGTTAAACTCTCAGTGCCCCCACGTAGCACTCTCAGACTATAAATTGCAAATCTCCTTACCAAGGTTCCCCAAACTAAAATTCCAGGTTCAAACTTAAAAGGAACTATAGAATTCTTCATTTTCTTATGTTGTTTCCCCAGAAGGCAGGGATACATTTTACATTTTTGTCATTTCCTATAGAGCTATACTCAGTCTTATACACAGTGTATAATCAATAAATGTGTTGATTTGCTAGACAGCACCATCCTAGCTCACACTGATATTTCTTCATCTGTGGATAATTTCAGACACATCACTAGTTAGTCTTTTTGCTTCCCAGCTCTCCTGCACAATATTGCCAGATTAATCTGTCTAGAACACTACTTTTAGCACAGCATCTATTTTCTCAAAAATCTTCCATGGCTCCCCATTGTCTACAAGACTAAGTCCAAACTTCTCCACCTGGCATTCGAGACCTCTACACAATCCAATCCCAACCTTCCTTTCCAGTACCATCTCTCAATACCTCCTTTCCCATATGACCTACACATGAACTCTCAAACTGTTCCACTCTCCATTTTCCTTCCCCAATAACAAATATAGTTCCCTGCCCCCATTCTTCCATCTTTGCTATCTTACCCACACAGAATGCCCAGCTACCAGCCATCCAAATCCCACATATATCACAAAGTATTTCTAGTCACTCCAAATTGACTTCTTTCAATTTTCCATGGCAATCACTGTATCTATAGCATCCATAGAGAAACCCACAGTGCATTGCTCTGGAATACCATTTTGGAATATCAATCTCATGCAGCTATCTAAATTCTCAACTATTGCTCCACCTTGCTCTTATGTATGTCATCTCTCTTTAGCCAGAAAATAAGTTCCCAAAGAGTTTTTTTTGTTGTCACTTTTCAGTCATATTTCACTCTGTGAACCCATTTGGGGTTTTCTTGGCAAGGATACTAGAGTGGTTTGCCATTTCCTTCTCCAGTTCATTTGATAGATGAGGAAAATGAGGCAAATAGGGTTAAGTGACTTGCCCGGGGTCACACAGCTAGTAAATGTCTGAGGCCAGATTTTGAACTCAAGAAAAGGGGTCTTTTGAGCACATTCTACGTGTATTTTCTGTTCCCAAAAGTTCCTTATTCTCAGTAGGATCTCAATAGATCAAAGGATACTAACAACTCCCCTTAGCCTTGATTTCTCCAGGCCAAATATCCCCATTTCCATCAACTACTTCTCATGAAATTGTTTCCATATTCTGCTGTCCTGGTCACCCTACTTCAGCCACTCTGCTTTGTCAATGAGTCTCTAAAAAAGGGGCCCTCAACACTGAATACAATACTATAAACGATACTAGCTGACATTTATGTAAAACTTTAAAGTCTATAAAACTCTTTATGCATTTAGCCCATTTTCGTCATTTTATAAATGCTTATTAATTGGTTATCTGATTTGTCCCACACAATTGTTTTATGAGGTTATAATACGACAGATATTTTTATCTTCTTTTTACAAGTGAGAAAACTGAAGCATAGAGGGGTGAAATGACTTGGTCCATGGACATACAGGCAGGATTCAAACCCAAGTCTGTCCTGAGAACAAGGCTCTAGCTCCCAACACTGCCTCCTCCAGCTCAGAGAATGGTGGACCTATCGCCCACATTGTGCAGGGACGGTGGGATTGAATTCTGGCTCCACTGCTAACCATCTGTGTGACCATAGGGAAGTTGCTTAATTTCTTTTAGCCTATCTGTAAAATGAAGGGGTTGGATTAGATACTAAGGTCCCTTTCAACTTTAATCCTCTGATCCTATTAAGACAGCTTAAAATCACATTACTACTCCAGCAGCCACATCACACTCATAATGGGTTTGCCGCCAAATTAACCCCTATATTTTTTCTCCACATAAACTATTGCTGTACCAGTTCTCCCTTCCCCCATGCTCCACTTGTCCAATCTGGGCTGTATGGAGTGTTCAGGAGGACTAGCACCTTTCAAGGCTGCTCATCCACCTTTGGTGTCCACCAGATTCACCCAGCTCTTACCTGTGACTCCAAGAAGCTGTAGCACGTACAGCAGTCATACCCTGACAAACTGGGCAGATGGGCTAAACTAGGTTGAGGGAAACAGACAAATCTCAGACCTACAGTGAGTGAGGGGGATGTTTTCTCTAAGTATGTGAGGACCCTGGTAGAATGGATAGAGGAGAAAAATTTGTTCAGTGATCATGAAGGCAGCTGAAACAGGAGGTGTGGAGAGGTTAGAGCTTGGTCAGGCAGAAAGACTCTGAGGTCATCCACTGCACCCTGGGCTGACTTTTGTCCAGCCACTAGACTTCAATGACGCAGAAAGAGAGAATGAGGCTGATGGTTTCTACAACTCTACCTCACTTAAGCCCAATTCACGAGCAAGTCAAGACATCACCATGTGACGTCACTGGCCCGCTTCCAGAAATAAAGGACAAACAACTTGTCTAATCCACTGCATTTTTGGTCCCTATGTAGGGCCTTCTCTTGGTCCTTATTTCATTTCATTTTGTTAGGTTGGACCTAACAATTTTGAATAATTGAATGAATAATTTTGTCATCTATGCTATCAACCACACCCTCACAACTTTACAAACATATTAGACCTGGAAAGGACCTTTGTGCTACCTAGTTCAATCCCCTTATTTTACCAGGGAAGGTGACTTGCTCAAAGTCAGGCAAATAGGAAGGTTACACTAGACAGCCTCTGAGTTCCCTTCTTACTATTTGTGATACTATGGCTAGCAAACTAGTTGCTAAAGTTAGGAGGAGAGATTTTTGTACTTCACACAAATTCAGTTGGTTAGGTGTGGCCACACAGGTGGATAGTTGTACAGAGTTAGTCCAATCATGATTCACTCACACCAGGTGAGGGGGTGGCTAGTGCCCTAAACTGTCTGACTTGTATCTTTGTGGGGATTGAAAGGAAGAGAGATGCTGGAAAAGGGGTACCAAAGCAATGGGTAATGGGGAAGAGTGGGTGGGCTAGAACATAACCTAGGGATGACTGTGCTACAGAACACAGGCTAGAAGGCAGGAAAGAAAGCATTCTAGGGCAACGCCTTGTTTACTTCATCTAAGTTCTGCTTTTGTGGCTTGTTACCTTCGTGACCCTACAAAGGTCATCTCCCCTTCTCCCTTCTGAACCTCAAGTCCTTTCCACCAAAAATGAGGGGGTCAGATGAGATGATCTCCTCTTGCTCAGGATCCTTTTATCAGGAGATCATAGGATCTAATTTCAGGGGGAATTGAGTGGATCTGGAAGCCAGGCAATCAAAAGCCCAAGCAGCTGAGCTCACCCATTCCAGCTCCAGAATGTAAAAGGCCTTGGGTTCCAACAGTTTATTTCCTTAACAAAGATTGGGATGAGCTGAGGAAATGGCTCTGCAGGAATCTATTTTCCCGACACTGAATGAGAGAATAGAGAATGAATCACCCCTTCCTGGGACCTGCAAATCGATGCTTGTCAACTGCCTGGCTGTCTGCCATCCCACTGATTTTGTCACATCACATCAGAGAGCTGTGGCCTGTAATTAGAGCAGCTCACCAATGGGGATGAAAGGCTAGAACAAGGGCATCCTCTTCACGGCCCTTGGCACACTGGATTCCCAGATGCCTCTTTGCAGACCACGCGAAAGCTGGGAAATTCTTTCTGGCTCAATATGGACCTGGCCTGTCGCTGAGGAACACACACACACACACACACACACACACACACACACACACGCACATGCACACGTACACGCACACGTACACACTGCTGGACATAGAAAAATGAACGATGAATTGGACTCAAAGTAATCTGGATTCCAGTCTCCGTTCTGCTATCTACAATCTGCGTGGCCTTAGGCAAATCCATTCTTTTCTCAGTTCTCTGTTTCCTCCTTTGAAAAATGAGGTAATTAGATTACATGGTCACTAATGTCTCATGATTTTCTGAGACACTCAATCTGTAGTCATTTCTAAACCATCCAGCTCTGCTTGGATTGATTCCTAGGTGTTGTGGGGACCAACTGTTCCTCTTTGGACACCCACATCTCCATTGCCCGTTATCTCATCTTGTGCTCAGCAGAGCAGTGGATAGAGAGCAGAGCCTGAAATCGGGAAGATCTGAGTTCTAATCCTGATTCAGAAACTTACTAGTTATGTGCCCCTGGGAAAGTCACTTAACTTCTGTCTGCCTCAGTTCCCTCAGCTGTCCAGTGGAGATAATCGTACCTACCTCACAGGATTTTTGTATCAAATGAGATAATATTTGTAAAGCACTAAGCACAATTAGAGGTACACAGTAGGCACTTAATAAATACGTATGTGAATAACTAGGTGATGGAGTGGATAGAGTGCTGGACCTGAAGTCAGGAAGACTCATGTTCATGAGGTCAAATCCAGCCTTAGACACTTACTGGCTGTGTGACCCTGGGCAAGTCACTTAACCCTGTTTGCCTCGGTTTCCTCATCTGTAAAATGAGTTAGAGAAGGAAAGGGCAAACTACTCCAGTATCTTTGTCAAGGAAATCCCCAAATGGATAGGACCAAACAACAATAAGAAATGCTTATTTCCCTCCTTTCTTCCTTTCATTTGGAGCTGGCCCTCAGCCAAATTGTAAAATCAAAATTCTCTTTTGGACCACTTTCATTTTTTCTCATTCCAGTTCACTGCATCCTTTTACCAAAACTATGCTTGTTTCCCATTCCTAAGGTGTTGATCTCAACTAATTCCCACTTGTTAAGCTGGGATTTCTCCCAGGAGCAATTAGAAAATTGAAAAGGTCCAAAGGAAAAAGTATCTAATGGTAAAATTTCTCTCAATGGTCATAGCACGCTGGTGAAGGACATATACATAAGTAGAAGGAACTTTTTGACTTCCTCCAAATCACACTGTAGGCAGCTACATTTTCTATCTATACACTTCTACTTGGGGATGGTGAAACCAAGGAAGTGGGCATGTCACTCATGAGGGACTGAACTACCCTAATAGAATCAGTGAAATTTAATTCAGCTTAACAAAAATGCATACGTAATGAGGAAGTAGTTCTAATACATGGGTAATTGTGATAGATTTGGAGTCAAAGGACTTGGGTTTCAATCCCGACTTTGCTACTTCTAAGCCTTGGCCAATTCTGTAAAATTAGGGTTAGACCTGAAGACCTCTGAGCTTCTTCCAGATCTAAACCTTTGATCATATTACAATAGACAGGTGCCATGTGATAAATAAGATGCATAGCTGAAAGGGACTTCCAGTGTTATCCAGTCTCCCCCAATCATTTTATAGGTAAGAGAACAGAGACTCCCAGAGATAAAATAATTTACGTAAGATCACACAAATCATAAATTGCTGAGTCAGATTTACTGAGTGCAGGTCACTATACTAGGCGTGGACGGAGATGCAAGGTTTAGATGATGGCCCGGTTCAGGGGTGAGGAACCTGTGGCCTTGAGTGTGTAGGGGCAACACCTGAGGACGTAGAGGGCCACACATGGCCTCAAGATCACAAGTTCCCCACCCCTCATTCAACCAAAGATGAAGAGGGACTAGATTGTAAAAAGTAAGGGTTCTAAAGCATTGAAAGTAAATGTAAAAAAACATATAACACAAGCATGAAACCAAGTCTTATGCTCAAATCTTGAAGATACTGACTTGGGTAACCAATGGGGAGCCATTGAAGGTTTTCTGAGTAGGGCAGGAACATCATCAGAACTCCTCAAAGAAGTTTTCCCTTATATTTCCAGCCCCTCCCCCTCCTTCTTCCCTTCTCTAAAGCTCTAGAACACTGATTGCTAGATACTAGTATTTATGTACTGGGTTCTATTATCTGTGCATCATTCGACACCTGTTAGTTTCCCCACTTGAAAGGGAAGCTCTCCAAGAAGAGGGGCTATCCTGTGTCTCCATGGCACTACCCAAGAGAGCTCACTACCAGGAGGGCACTCAGTAGAGAATGAATTACTGGCTAGGTGAATAGGCTGTTGGATAGATGGACCTTGTAGCCTCTCTGGCTCTTCTGCAGCTGACGGCCCTGAAGTCCATCTGAGCAGCCCTCTGCCAGTCGAGCTTAAGTGTCTTGTCCATTAGAAAGTCCGTTTGGTACCATTAACAAGAGTGGCAATGACAGCTGCTCAGAGCAGGTGTTCAACCAAACAGAGCCCAGCTCCAGGGAGGAATCTCTGGCTTGTTCTGGCCAGCTGGGGCAATCAGTGATGCAAAGCTGGAGAAAAGGGGGGAGGGGAGCATGCTAAACCCACCAAATTCAGAGTAGGGAAAGGGAAAAGGGGAGTGGAAAGAGGAAGGAAGCTTTGGCCTTATCTTTCTATTTTGAGATCAATGAAGTATAATATCCCCCAACACTTTTTCTGCTTTAGTCAAAAATGTTGGCATTCTCATGCTCAGGACCTCTCTAAGGCTTCCCAAACTTCTCTATCTGGCATTCAAGGCCCTCTGCAATCTGCCTCTACCTACCTTTCCACCTTTATCTTCCTACAAGACCTCTTTAATACAGATAAATTCATCAGCTCAATGTGTTCAAACATGCCATATGCTTTCCTGAGCTCCCACTTTTGCTCATACCATTCTTTCCACTTGGAATACCTTCCTCTTTCCTCTCTGCCTTTCTGAATCCAACCCTTAATTCAATGTTGTCCTCAGATCCTATATTCTCTGTAAGCCCTCCCAAATGACTTCAGGCCATAGGGATTTCTCCCTCTTCTGTACCCCTATAGCATTTGCTATCCTTGCCATATCATTTTTTAAAGTAGGTTTTTAATTAGTGCTTGCAGAATGAATTAATTTGAGGTGGGGGTGTTCTTGTTCAGTCATTTCCAACTCTTTATGACCCCATTTGGGGTTTTCTTGTCAAAGATACTGGAACGCTTTGCCATTTCCTTCTTCAGTTCATTAGACAGATGAGAAAACTGAGGCAAACAAGGTCAAGTGACTTGCCCAGGGTCACACAGTTAGTTAGTGTATGAGGCCAGATTTGAACTCAGGAAGATGAGTCTTTTTGACTCCAGGCCTAGAGCTCTAACCACTGTGCTACCTACCTGTACTACCCTTGCCATATCATTTTGATGTTTATCATATATTGCTTTGTTTTGTTTTGCTTCATGTGGGCGTCTTTTAGGATTATGTCATTTCTACTTCCAAATGTCTCTTTATGCACATATATACACGTATATACGTGTATGTGTATGTTTTATATTATATCAGGTCCTTATTATCTCTCACCTGGACTATTACAATAGCTTTCTGGTTGCTCATTTTACCTCCAGTCTTTCCCCAAGCCAATCTACCTTCCTTTCAACCACGAGTGTTTTTCCTAAAACCTGACCATATTACCGTAGCTACTCAATAAATTTCAGTGGGTCCTCATTACCTTTCATATAAGATATTATTTTATCAAATATAAACTCTTCTGTTTGGCATTTAAAGCTCTTCCCAATACAGGCCCTTCCTCTCTTTCTACTCTTCTGCCACATTAATCTGGCTCATGGCATTCTTTGGTCTAGCCATATCAGCCCATGTCCTGTTTCTAACACGTCAGGCTTCCTCTTCCATGTTGGTGCATTGGCTCTATCTGTTGTCTGGACCCAGAATGTTTGACTCTTGGTATCCCTGGCTATCTGGAAGATTCAGCTGAACCTTCACTTTTGCAGAAGGCTTTTCCTTCCTTTCCTCTCCCCCATTTCTTCACCTCCAAAGTTACCTAATGTCAATTTTATATGTCTCTTGTATACCTATATGCATGTGTTGTCTCACTCTCAGAATGTAAGCTACTTGAAGGGAAGAGTTGTTTTCTTTTGCTTAGATCCCCACTCCTTAGCATAATGGATGACACATAATAGTGGCTTAAGAAATGTTTATTGATTGGTTACCTCCCATCTTTCCAACTAGACTATAAACTAACTGAGAGCAAATATTATGTATTTTTATGTCCTCCATGACCCTGAGCACAGCACCACAAACATAGTAGGCATGCACATGAAGTTCCTATAATGCTCCTAGCATTTATGATTTATTAATCTGGCTATTTCCTCTATCAAAACAGATAAAAATCCCTCTATAACACAGGACAGTGGTTCCTAGCCCATGTTCTGAAGACCATTGGATGGGGCCTGGTCTGGAGTTAGGGGTGAGGGGATGTCGGATATGTGGTGATAATAGTCTATAAATCCATAGACCAGTCTATTAAATACACTAACAAATCTTTGGTAAACATTACAATTTCACATGGGCATATGTTGTGTTGTTTCAGTTGTGTCTGACTCTTTGTGAGCCCATTTGGAGTTTTTTTGGCAAAGATATTGGAATGGCTTACCACTTCCTTCTCCAATTCATTTGTCAGATGAGGAAACTAAGACAGACAGGGTTAAGTAACTTGCCCAGGGTCACAAAACTAGTAGGTGTCTGAGGCTAGATTTGAACTCCTGAACACGAGTTTTCCTGATTCCAAGCCCAGCACTCTATCCACTGGGCCACCTAACTGCTCTCACATGTACATATATACACACACTGTATTTCACAGAAACAGAATTTCACAGTTGGAAGGGACCTTAGAGGTAATCCATCCAATCCATGCCTGAATAACAATCCACTTTCCATGTCCTACAGTGGGTATCCAGCCTCAGCGTGAAGGTCTTCACCAAGGAGAACCTGCTCTCTCCCATGGCAGACCATTCCACTGTGAGACAGAACGAGCCAAGAGGATTTTTATTCTTTGCATCAAACCTAAATTTATTACATAAGTTGACATGTAGACATTATTTGATCATTTTTTAAATAAAATTATTTGAAGCATTCCCAAATTCATAATGACTTCTTGGTACGTATTTTCTCTATCAGTGGACATTGATAGTAAAATTATTATGATCAATCAATGACAGAAACCCATTTATTAAGCACCAACTATGTGGCCAGACCCTGTGCTAAGTGCTACAAATACAAAGACAAAAATCAAACACTTCCTGGCCTTGAGGAACTTCAACTCTATCAGCATGTTCATATACAGTATATATACACGTATTAGTTTACATGGAATGAATACAAATTAATATAAGGTAAGAGGGCACAAGCAGCTGGGGAGAAATCATGAAAGGCTTTATATAGAATAAAAGTTCTGAAGTTGGAGCCTATGAACATATATACACACACACACACACACACATACTATATATATAAATACTGATAACTGTATTTCAGTATAATTAGTTTCCTTTGCAATATCATGTATTTGACTTTATGCATTTAAAAACATTCTTTTGAAGAGGGGTCCCATAGGTATCATCAGATTAACAAAGGGATCTGTGACCTAAAAAAGATGAAAAGTCAAGGGGGGAGAGCTTTAGTTGAGTTTTGAAGGCACTGGGGATAGCCAATACACGGCACCAGAGACAAAACAGGAACAGCAAAAAGTCAAGTTTCACTAGACTTTAAGTCATGTGGGGTTCAAGGAATTTTCTGACATTAAAAAAGGACCCTCATCCCCAAAAGAGGTTGGGAAGCACCAATAGGGTATACTCTTCAAGACTTGCTGGCACTGAAAAAAATGTATGTCCCTGTAGCCAGTTCATGTAATGATAAGTCTGGAGAACGCAGACAATCTGGTCCTCATAGGGGTAGGCACACAACCTGTTAATAAGCTCTGACTCAAAATCTCTCCAGCATGGAAGGACACTCTGGCACCTGTGTTTCACTGCTGAAGCCTTTGGGGGCCCTGATCACCTCCACACTCCAGCAAAGCATTTGAGCAGCATTTTGGTAGAAAAGCCAAACGTTATACCATCCCTTCTTCTTCCCCTGTCCTCTTTGTCTCTCTTGAGGCAATATGCATTGAGTCCTCAGGCTATCTTATGTCAGAACCATGGAATCGGTCTCTCCCAGTTCCAAGAAAGATCCTAGCTAGGGGCTAGGCTTTCTAGCCACCAACTCTTTAGGGGACAAGCTTAGTTCCCTGGCCCTTCCAAGGGAAGGCAAAGCTGTGTCTGGCTTTTGTTTTTTGTTTTTCTTTTCCACCCTTTCCTCTTGTTTTTTTGTTTTGTGACTCTGTCCATGTGTATAGCTTGGGAGGTTTGTTTTTAGCCACCCAAGATTTTAAATTACACATTGGCAGCAGTTTCTATGAGTTCATTCCTTCAGTTTTATATTTCAGGAACATGTCTGATATAAGTGGCTCAGAGGAGAGAAGCAGAGTAGGATGAGAGAATGTTCAATTTCCATTTTCATATCCATTTTTATTCCTGTTTTAAAACCATTGGTTGTTTCGGTATTTCTGACAAGTTCACAGTTGACACCTACTGATGGAAAACTAAGTGAAACTTGGCTCAGAACAAAGATAATGATGCATTGGAAAATAACAAAGAATTTGGATTCAGACTCCTCAGATTAGAAAGCCAGTACTCTCTCTTACTACTACTAATAATAGCTAATATATAGTGCTTATTATATAGTATATATGTGCTAAAGTCATTCTCTCATTTGATTCTCACAACCACCCTTGTAGTTAGGTGTTATAATTATCTCCATTTGACAGATGAGGAAACTGAGGCAAAAAGAGGTAAAGTGACTTGTCAAGGGTCACACAGCTAGTAAGTGTCTGAGACTGGATTTGAACTTGGGTCTTTATGACTCCAGGCTCACCACCGCTCCAGTCATGACCACCACTCTCCCACTGTGCCACTTAGCTGTGTCAATTTGGGCAAGTCACTTGACCTTTCAGGGCCTCAGCTATAGAGACCTTTTAAAAACAGAGTACAAAATGAATGATCTCTAAGGTCCCCATTGGATTTATGTCCTCTGATTGTATGCCTTTACCCTCCCATTCCAACCAAGCAGCCAAGATTGAGCACCTTCTCATTCTCTTTTCCTCTTTGGGAAATTTTGCCTCTCAGAACAACTTTCAATTCAATGAAACAAACATTTATTAAACATCTACTATGTGCCATGCTTCTGGGACAAAAGGCACAAAACAGTCCCCGCCTTCAAAGGAGCCTACATGCACAATTAAATTCAACACGTACACTGAGAAGTTAATGCAAGGTCATTTCAGGAGGAAGTGAGTATTGACAATCAGGGGGGTCAGGAGAGGCTTCCCATAGAAGGTGGCACCTAAGTTAAACCTTGAAGAAAGTTAAGAGGAGGATTTAAGGAGGGAGTACACACCAGGTGCAGAATACAGCTTATACAAAGTCATGGAGATGGGAATTGTGACATCAGATTTGGTCAGTATTTCTGGAACATGCATACACTGCATGAAAGGGAATGACATAAAGCAAGACTAGAAAAAGACAGGTGGGGGGCAGGTTGTTCAGGTCTCTAAATTGGAGGAGGAGGAGTCTGTATTTATCCTACAGGCTGTAGAAAGCTCTGGAAGATTCTTGAGCTGGGGAGTAACACGATCAAAGCTGTGCTTTAGGAGCATTGTTCTGGCAACTGTGTGAAGGATGGATTAGAGAAAGAAAAGTTGATAAATGGGGAAGCCAAATAGGAGGCAAGAGATAATAATGGATAACTAGGAGGTAGTTGGGGACAGATAGGAGAGATGTTGTGGAAGCTGACAGAAGAAGAATCCACCACTGATGAGACAGGGGAAGTGAGAGAAAGCAAGCAGGGAAGGATGATCTGTGAGTTGTGAATCTGGATGCGTTAAAGGGTACAAGTGGAGGTGCCCCCGACAGAAACAGAAAAGTGTGAAGGAATGGTAGACTGTGTCCCATTTTGTTTGACATGACTTTGAGATAATCAAATACAGGCAGTTGAGAACACAGGAGCAGAGTTCAAGAGGGAATTTAGACTGGGACAGATATATTTGGAAGTCATTTGCATAAAGCTGAGAATTGAACCCATGGGAACAGATGGGGGAAGGTGTAGAGGAACAGAGGGAAAGGGCAGAGAGGGAGGGAGAGAAAATAGAAAGAAAAGAGTGAGGAAAGAGAGGGAGAGCAAGGGGGGAGATAAAGACAGAAGCAGAAACTGGAAAGGACAGACATGGGAGAGAAACAAATTGGCGAGGAGAGACAAAGAGAGGGAGGGAGTCAAAGAGATGGAAAGAGGCAGAGAGACAGAGAGGCAAAAAGAAGGTCTAGGACAGAGACCTTCACACTGAGGCTAAGGAAGCAGAAAAGGAGACTCTTTTGTGGGCACATGCTGTCTCCCAGACTACAGGTAATCCCCTTAAGGGCAGTGACTAAAATGCGATGCAGTGGACAGAGTTCTGGACCTAGGGTCAGAAACAATAGAGCTTGAATTACTCCTCAGACAGTTATTAGCTATGGGACTCTAGGTAAGTCACTTACTTCTCCCAACCTCAGCTTCCTCATCCTTGAAATGGGGATAGTAATAGCGCATTCCTTATAGGTTTGTTGTAAGGATTAAATGACACAATGCATTCAAAACATTTGTGAACATTAAAACTATATAAATGTGAGCTTTGTATTATGACTCTCTTGAATCCCCCACAGAACCTAGCATAAGGCTACAGTCACTCGATATTTATCAACTGGCTGCATCTCACAGCCCCAACCAAGCTTTGAAAGGAGCATGGCTTTATGCCTAGTGTGATCCAAGTCAATACCTCCCTCTGGAGCAACTTCTGCAATCCAGCCCCTCCATCCTAGAACCAGGTTTGCCAGGGTTTTGATGCTCCACTGAATATTTCTGGCTGAAGATCTGGCCCTTTGGCAGCATATGGGGGTTAGAGATTTGGGACATACTCCCAGCAATGATCCATGGGTATTAACTGCTAATCCAAAGATGTGTCCTACTGGGGTTCAACTGACCACATTTCTCTGGCAAATAAAGCAAGATACCTTGCTCTCACATAATACCACCATGCTGAGCCTCCTAATGACTAAAACATCTCATTCTATAGCCTGACAAAAGCACAGCCATCATTTTTGCCCAGCAATAGAGGCCACAACCATTCACCTCCCCTCTGGGTCCTTCCTCCCTTACCCCCTCTACCTTCTTCTTCCTTTATTCCCCTTCCTCCTTCCTCTTTGTCTCTTCTTTTTATCCTTCCTTTTCCTCTATTTCTCTTTCCCACTTTTCCTGTTCTTCCATTCCCTTTCCCACTCATCTATTTCCTTCCCCCATCTTTTCTTGTCCTCTGTTCCCTTTATCCTTCTTGTTCCTCCATTCCCCTTCCCTACCTTTCCTCTTCCTTCTTCCTCTGTTTTCATCCACTTCCTTTTCTTATTCCCTTTTTTACCTTTCTGGCTGTACATATTATTAGCCAGTCTTCCAGAAGGATACCATACCATTTACTTATCTCACTTATGTGTGTTATGTGCTTATATCACACTATGTCACACATCTCTAGTAAGAAGGTCACATGTAAAATGAAGAATTTGAACTAAGCGGACTATAAGGTCCCTTCCAATTCTAAACCCTCAGATCTTATAGTACTTGGTCTAATATCCCTTATGGGATTGTTGTGAGAAGCTTGCTTTATAAACTTTCTTTATAAAATAGCATAAAATACATACTATTATATATAATAAAGGAATTGGATTACATGGCCTTATAAGTTACTGACAGCTCTGGTGGTCAGTGCCTTCAGGGAGTTCTGTCTTGTCCAGGAATCAGAATATATATACCTGAAAGCAATCTAAAAACATAGAAAGAAGACGTTACTCTTTTAAGTAGGCAATCATTATTTCAGTCAATGTAGCTTGCTTTAAAGATGATGATCTGACCTATCAACAGTAGGTCATGTATAAAATAACAACAACAGTTCCAAAACATATTGAGAGGATGGCCGTCAGTTGGGGAATGGCTGCATAAGTTGTGGTATGTGGATGCGGTGGAATACTACTGTGCTATAAGAAATGACAAGCAGGCAGATTTCAGGAACACCTGGAAAGACTTACACAAACTGATGCAAAGTGAAGTGAGTAGAACCAGGAAAACATTGTATACAGTATCAGCAACACTGCGCAATGATCAACTATGAATGACTTAGCTCTTCTCGGCAATACAACGAATCAAGACAATTCCAACAGACACATGATGGAAAATGCTAACCACATGCAGAGAAAGAACTGATAAGAATCTGAATGCAGATCAAAGCATTACTATTTTCACTTTATTTTTCATGTTTTTTTTTCTTTTGGCCTGTTTCCTCTTTCACAACATGACCAATATAGAAATATGTCTTACGTGATTGCACATATATAATCTATATCAAATTGCCAACCATCTTAGGGAGAGGGGAAGTGAGAGAAGAAGGGAGAAAATTTGGAACTCCATTTTTTAAAAATGAATGTTAAAAATTGTCTTTGCATATAATTGGGGAAAAAATACTATTTAAAAAGAACAATCCTTACACATAGGCACACCTTCTTGGTGCTCTCATAAAGTCCCAAGAAGATTCTCTTTCACTCTGTCTTCCATTCTATCTGGAGCTACTGATTTTCCTTAGTTTCTCAGATCTGAGGTTGCACAAATTGAAAACTAATTTAGATTCAAGATCATATTCTTTTAAAATGCAAACACTCCTGAGAGATTTAAGCCTAGGCTCTTAATTGTAGTCATAAAAATTCACATTTCAATAATTCTTTAAGGTTTGCAAAATGCCTTCCTCATAGCCATCCTATGGAGCAGGTATTGCCACAAATATTATCTCCTGTACATGAAGTTTTCCCAATAAATATAGGAATATTGCAAGGATATTTACTCCCCCTTCTATTATTTGATGCAATTCTAGAAATGTTAGCAAAAACACTAAGAGGAAGATATTAAAGGTCTAAAGTTAGTTAAAGAAGAAACCCCAATTATTCCAATTTGTTGATAACATGATCGCTTGTTTAGAAAATCATGGGAATCAGCAAAGAAAATAACAAAAATAATTACTACCTGAAGCAAAGTTTCAGTCTACAAGATAAACCTACAAAAATGAATACCACTTCTATATGATAAACTCAATAGGCAATAAAGGAGAATCCCATTCAGAATAACTATAAATTGAACAAAATGTTTGGAAGTCATCCTACCGAAGCATACTCAATGCTCGTATATATTCAACTACAAAATGCTTATCAAAGAAAGAACAACTTAAATAGATGGAATACTATGCAGTGTTCATGGCTAGGATGTGTCAACATTTAAAAAAATGACTATTTCCAAAGTTAATTTGTAGTTTTAATATCATACCAATCAAACTAATAGCAAAATTCATTTGGAGGAACAAAAGATCTAGATTATCTTGGGATAGTCTATATCTTTATGGACACCAAACTAGAAAAATAATAACAAAATTCACTTGGAGAGGCAAAGAATATTGTCCCCATATTGCAGATAAGGTTACTGGGGTAAGCAAAGTGACACACTCAGGGTAATGCAGATAATCAGTGATCTTTATACATTAGTGCGAATGGTTCAACTGAGAATGATCCTAGCAAGACACAAAATTCTGAAAGGGAAGCAAGGGTAGGGGAGAAAAAGAAAGAAATTTTGAAGGATTATGCATCATTGCAGAGAGTAAGCTGAGAGGAACTAGAACCTAAACTGAGATCGGTGGAAGCCCCAGTCAGGAGAGGGGCACAAAAAAGGGTGTGGAAAGGGTTCAGGATAAACTTTATCAAACTGGTTATTTTTCCAAGGGCCATCGCTGGATTCAGTCATAGATTTTTCGTTGGACAGTAAACAGCCACATAAAACATTTATTAAGTGCTTATTATGTGCCAGATGCAGTGCTGTTAGGATAGAAGAACTACAGATAAGTCAGAACAACTTTTCTACTGAAAAGACAGTCAAGGGGGAGGAGCCAAGATGGCGGAGTAGAAAGACACACATATGCTAGCTCCAAACCCACAGTCCATAAAATATCTGCAAAAAAAAACTCCCAACAAATTCTGGAGCAGCAGAAGCCACAGAACAATGGAGCTGACGAGATTTCTGTTCCAGAGAGGCCTGAAAACCTGACGCGAAAGGTCCGTAGCACACCGGACCCAGAGCAGAGCCCAGCCCCCGCCTTGGCCTCACAGCACTGAGAGGAGCAGATCCCAATCCAGCAGGCTTCAGAGACAGAATCTCCAGCGGCCACTCAGGTCCCTCCACCCTCAGGTGACAAGGGTCGGTGAGAGAGTCTTTTTGGGTGGCCAACAGGGGAGTGGGGTGTCCCCGTGACTCGGGCCCCTTCGGGAGGCAGCAGCGGAGGCAACAGCAGAGGCAGCAGCAGACAAGGGCTCCCCAAGCAGGCAGGAGATTGGATTCATTGTTGAAGGTCTCCACATAAACCCCCTGAGGGAACTGAGTCCCCTGTGGTGGCCCTGCCCCCACCTGAGCACCTGAACTTAATCTCACACTGAATAGCAGCCCTGCCCCTGCCCAAAGCCCTGAGGCTGGGAAGCAGCATTTGAATCTCAGACCCCAAACCTGGCTGTGTGGATCTGGAGGCTGGTGGGGGTGAAAAGAAAACTCAGAAGTCAAGTCACTGGCTGGGAAAATGCCCAGAAAAGGGAAAAAAATAAGACTATAGAAGGTTACTTTCTTGGTGAACAGATATTTCCTCCCTTCCTTTCTGATGAGGAAGAACAATGCTTACCATCAGGGAAAGACACAGAAGTCAAGGCTTCTGTATCCCACACATCCAAAATAAATATACCATGGGCTCAGGCCATGGAAGAGCTCAAAAAGGATTTTGAAAATCAAGTTAGAGAGGTGGAGGAAAAATTGGGAAGAGAAATGAGAGAGATGAAAGAAAAGCATGAAAAGCAGGTCAACACCTTGCTAAAGGAGACCCAAAAAAATGCTGAAGAAAATAGCACCTTTAAAAATAAGCTAACTCGATTGGCAAAAGAGGTTCAAAAAGCCAATGAGGAGAAGAATGCTTTCAAAAGCAGAATTAGCCAAATGGAAAAGGAGGTTCAAAAGCTCACTGAAGAAAATAGTTCTTTCAAAATTAGAATGGAACAGATGGAGGCTAATGACTTTATGAGAAACCAAGAAATCACAAAACAAAACCAAAAAATGAAAAAATGGAAGATCATGTGAAATATCTCATTGGAAAAACAACTGACCTGGAAAATAGATCCAGGAGAGACAATTTAAAAATCATGGGACTACCTGAAAGCCATGATCAAAAAAAGAGGCTAGACATCATCTTTCATGAAATTATCAAGGAAAACTGTCCTGAGATTCTAGAGCCAGAGGGCAAAATAAGTATTCAAGGAATCCACCGATCACTGCCTGAAAGAGATCCAAAAAGAAAAGACAGTCAAGTCCCCTTAACAAGCTTGGTTTCAGGAAATACTGCATTGCTTTTAAAAACATGTTCCCTAAGCTTAGTCCCATCAAGAATTCCCTGGCCATTATTGGGCAGAGTTGAACATAAACCTCTCTGGACTTCATAATCCCTATATGTAAAATGGAAATAACCCCTATATACACTTCACATCATTGTAGCTTTACATTACTGTGAATCTCTTAAGTGGCTCAGAATGAATTCTCTGTTATAACTTCAAAAATGGGAGCAATTCAAGGCTGTGGTTCAAGTTTTCCATCAAATTCTTAACAATTTGAACTATCCAAAGAGGGATAGATTGCCCCACAAGTACCTCATAGATGTCGTCAAGAAGATGAATGATCACTTGTTAGAAGAAATTCCTTTCCAGTTATGGTTTGAGCACAATGACTTCTGAGGTCTCTTGCAACTCAGATATTCTGTGATTCTAATAGGACTTGACTGTGCAACCAATTTGAAAGTTAGCTCTGCACATCCTGTTCCCATTATCCCTAGAGACTGACAACAAGGAGGTCTCAGCTCAGTATCCTGTGAGATTCACCATCTCACGTGTACCATCAGCTCCTTATGTTCTTCCTGAATGTCCTTGCCTTTGTCAGAGCATTAACACGTTGAACATATTTGTGTGTTAGTCATTATTACTACCAGGTTTTCAAAAGGATTATGTAGCATGCATATTTATGAGACAAGCTCAGACAAAGACTACCACATTTTAAAAGATGCAATTAGCTCAAAAAAGTTCAGTTTTATTTTCATGCTAATGAATACAATATTTTTTAAGCAAGCTAATTGGTTTGCCCAGGCTTCAATAGAGACTCCCAACTCATTAGGGCTCCTAGATCCCTTTTCAAAATTCACTTAGAAGAGAGCTTTTTTTTTAAACTTTGTAAGACAATTTTAGAACTTTCCATCCATGTCTGCCACCACTCACCCTCTCATTTCCCCAGTGCCATTGTCAAGATGAATGTCATGGACTTTTCATTAACGGTTACTTTCTTGAGCAGTATTATGGATAGAAACATAAAGCATTAGATTGAAACACAGAAGCAGGGGGATCTTGTCCCCCCTCACCTCCTGTAACCTTTCCTCTCACTCCTCTTTCCCCTTTCTGCTCTCTCTCCCCCCTCCTCCCTCTGCTAAGAATAAAACAGAGATAGATTTGATGGGGAAGGAGAGAAAGAAATTGCAGGTATCTTATTTAATACTATAAACCAAACCAGAAAAGTCTTCTCTAGATAAATCTAACTGAAGAGGATGGAGACTTTGGGTTGATTGGGGGTAGGAGACTCTTCTCAAGGGGTCTACAGCAAATCTCACCTCAGAAACAGGACTCACAGGATCAAAGATTTAAAGCTAAGGAGATCTTAGAAGCCATCTAGATTCAAATCCTGCATTTTATAAATGAGGAAACTGAGACCAAGAAAGGTTGGATTATTTGCCCAGTGATATAGTTGAGGGGGCAGAGCCAAGATGGTAGAGTAACAGCACTGACTTTCTAGAATACTGCTGCCAAGCCCAGCCAAATACCTGTAAAAAGGCCCTAAACACATTCTGGAGCTGCAGAACCCACAAAATGATAGAGTGAAGCAAATTTCTAGTCCAAGACAACCTGAAAGGTTGGTGGGAAATGTCTATTATGCTAGCTGAGAGCAAAGCCCAGTCCACCATGGGCCATGCTGGCACAGAGGGGATGTGAGCAGGACTTAGGGAGACTGCATCTCTCACACCTGTGGTGGTTTCCAGACTTCATGATCCCAAAATGCTGGGGATAAATTGTAAGGTTAGTGGGAAAAACCTGTGGGACCAAGTATAAGAGAGTGGAGTGGTCCAGCCCCAGATCCAGCACAGCAGAAGGGAGAGGGGATGGAGGAACCTGCAGCAGCAGGGGCAGCTGCAGCCACTGTTTCTGCAGCTCTAGGTACACAGATTGTGGGGGGATCAGGCAGCTGACAGTATACCCTCCACCCCCACTGGAAGCAGAGAACTACTTTGACAAAGAGCTCAAAAGTCAAATAAATGGCTGGGGAAATGACCAAAAGCCAGAAAAAGAAACAAACCATAGGCTTACTTTGGTGACAAGGAAGACCAAAGCATGCAAACAGAAGAAAACAAAGTCAAAGCTCCTCCATCCAAAGTCTTCAAGAAAAATATGAATTGGTCTCAGGCCATGGAAGAGCTCAAAAAGAATTCTGAAAATCAAGTAAGAGAAGTAGAGCAAAGATTAGGAAGAGAAATGAGAGTGATGTGAGAAAATCATGAAAAACGAGTCAACTGCTTGCTAAGGGAGACCCAAAACAATTTTGAAGAAAATAACACTTTAAAAAATTGAGTAATTCAAATATTGAAAAAATCCACCAATTACCTCCTGAGAGAGATCCCAAAAGGAAAACTCCTGGGAATACTATAACCAAATTACAGAGTTCCCAGGTCAAGGGGAAAATGCAAGCAGCCAGAAAGAAACAATTCAAGTATTGTGGGAATACAATCAGGATAACACAAGATCTAGCAGCTTCTTCATTAAGGGATCAAAGGGCGTGGAATAGGATATTCCAGAAGTCAAAGGAACTAGGACTAAAACCAAGAATCACCTATCCAGAAAAACTGACTATAATACTTCAGGGGAAAAAAATGATCATTCAATGAAACAGAGGACTTTCAAGCATTCTTGATGAAAAGACCAGAGTTGAATAGACAAGTTGACTTTCAAACACAAGAATCAAGAGAAGCATGAAAAGGTAAACAGCAAAGAGAAGTCATAAGGGACTTACTAAAGTTGAACTTTTTACATTCCTACATGGAAAGATAATGTTTGGGACTTTTCTCAGTGTTTGGGTAGTTGGAAGGATTATATATATATATATATATATATATATATATATATATATATATATATATATATATATATATAGACAGAGGGCACAGGGTAAGTTGAATAGGAAGGGATGATATCTAAAAAAATAAAATTAAGAGGTGAGAGAGGAATATATTGGGAGGAGAAAGGGAGAAATGGAATGGGGCAAATTATTTCTCATAAAAGAGGCAAGCAAAAGCTTTTTCAATGGAGAGGAAAAGTGGGGGTGAGGGAAAAAAGTGAAGCTTACTCTCATCACATTTGGTTTAAGGAAGGAATAATATGCACACTCAATTTGGTATGAAAATCTATCTTATACCACAGGAAAGTAGGGGAGAAAGGGACAAGTGGGGTGACATGGGGATGATAGAAGGGACAGCAAATGGGAGGAGGGAGCAATTAGAAGTAAACACCTTTGGGGAGGGACAAGGTCAAAAGAGAGGACAGGTCAGGAGAGGATGGAGGGAAATATAGTTAGTCTTTCACAACCTGACTTTTATGGAAGTCTTTTGCATAACTACACATGTATAACCTATATTGAATTGCTTGCCTTCTCAGTGGGGATGGGTGGA
Source organism: Notamacropus eugenii (assembly GCF_028372415.1). Classification (NCBI taxonomy): domain Eukaryota; kingdom Metazoa; phylum Chordata; class Mammalia; order Diprotodontia; family Macropodidae; genus Notamacropus; species Notamacropus eugenii. The sequence goes on along the minus strand of NC_092872.1, from coordinate 132,993,651 downwards.
GAGGGGAAGGGACAGAAGTTGCAACTCAAAGTTTTAAAAATGAATGTTAAAAATTGTTTTTACTTGCAACTGGGAAATAAGAAATACTTATGAATGGGTAATGGGGTATAGAAATCTAGCTTGCTCTACAAGAATACCAAGGAGATGGGGATAAGGGAAGGGAAGGGTTTGGCAGAAGGGAAGGCAGATTGGGGGAAGGGGTAATCAAGGTGTCTTGGGGTGGGGAGAGGGGAGAGATGGGGAGAAAATTTGGAACTCAAAATCTTGTGGAAATGAATGTTGAAAACTAAAAATAAATAAATAATTTTTTTCAAAAAAGAAAGAAAAATATTAAAAGCCTTTTCGTTAAAAAAATAAAAGAAAATTTAAAAAGTGATACAGTCAACAGAGCCAGGGTTTGAACCCAAGACCACTGACTACAAACATAGTGCACTTTTTGCACTTTAGCATACTTTCCTTGTTCGTAAGCTTTTTAGTCAGTTTATTTCAGAGCTAGAAGGAACCTTAGTGATCAAACTTAATCCTGTAGTTAGGGCAGTGACTTGCTCAAGGTCACACAGTAAATAGCAGAATTGAAACCTGAATCCAGGTCTCTGCCTCTCAATGCAATGTTCTTTCTACTACACCGCAAAACCTCCTTAGGATAGGCTGTTTGGGATTGTTTTTGTGGTCATTCAGTTGTGTGTGACTTCATGACCCCATTCAGGGTTTTCTTGGCAAAGATACTAGAGTAATTTGCCATTTCCTTCTCCAGCTCATTTGACATGTGAGGAAACTAAGGCAAACAGAGTTGAGTGACTTGCCCAAGGTCACACACAGCTAGTAAGTGTCTGAGGCTGGATTTGAACTCAGAAAAAGGAGTCTTCCTGCCTTCAGGCCCACCTGGTGCTCGATCTAGCTGTGTAGCTTCAATTATTAGCTGTCCTTAATTCAGGTTACATCACATTGGCATGCCCACACAAAGCTTCAGAGGAAATTGACCAAGGAAATTGAAATCGGAAAATATAGGAGGGGTATGAAGAGAGAAATTGGGGAAATTGTGACCAGCTTGAGGCAACTAGCACCCTTCTCTCTTTCTCTCCAGCTACCTTCTTTCTCTGAAATCCAGTGACATTCATCTCTTTGCTGCTTCTTACACAAGATACTCCATCTCCCAACTCTAGGAATTTTAAGGGGCTACTCTCCATGCCTGGAACTCTCTCCTCCTTATATTCACCTCCCACCTTCTCTATCTTCCTTCAAATATCAGTTGAAGTTTTACATTCTGCCAAGAAACCTTTCCATTTATCCTGTGTCTATCTTGTTTGTTTGTAGTGGTTCATATGTCCCCTCCTCTCCCACTTTAGACTATAAGCTTATTGTGAGCAGGAGCTGTTTTTTATCTTCCTTTGTATCCCCAGCACTCAGCTACCTGTGGTTCTGAGAAGCTTTAGCATGTGCAGCAGCCACACATCAGTAAAACCATCTCAGCAGATAGGCTAAACCAGATTGAGGGTGACTGACCAGCCTTCACACTATTAATGAGTTAGCTGGATATCTACCCAAAGCATGTGAAGACCTCCCCCAATAGAATGGGCAGATGAGAACAATTTGTTCCAATAGCCACGAAAGTGACTGAAGCAGGAGCCATAAAGTGCTTAGGGCCTGGCCAGACATCAAAGATGCCAAAGTCAGCCATCCCATCCCAGGCCATTATCAAAACTCCTCACTTTTGTCTTGTCGCTAGACTTTCAATAACAGGAAGAAAGAGTGAGGTTGACAGCTTTGTGGAACCCTGCCTCACTTAAGTCTAATTCACTTACAAGTCACAACATCACTCTTTGAAAATGAAGAAGAAACAACACGCTACACTCAGCACAGTGACAGGCCTATTGGAGGCACTTAATAATTGCATATTGACTTGGCTTGGCTCAGGGAAAGCAGTTATTTTGGGAAGGAAGCACAGGAAAGAAACTACTGGTGCCCTGGGACATAACTCTAGTGACCATCATCACTAGAATCAGAGTTGGCAGGAGAGCAGGGAGGGGGAGAGCAGCTTGACATGAAGAAACAGAATTTGTCTGGCCATAGAGAACCGTGAGCTTATTAGTTATCATGGCCCTATTCAAGATGACATCCCCTAGTTGCAGTCCTTCTAATCCAGACCTCAAGAAGATGGGGAGCATGGGGGGAAGATAGGGTCTAGGGAGCCTGTCCTAGGAAAGCTGACCCAAAAGGAACTGGAAGGCAAGTATGTTGCCCCCAGGGAAACCAATGGGGAGTAGAGGTCCAAATGGCTCCTCTCTACCAATCTGTTACAGGCCTAATTGGCTTTAGATTTATCAAAGTTATTTTTAAAGGGGAATTTTATATGAAGGTAATTATGCTCAGCTGAACTAATTGTATTAAACAATGCTGCCTTAATGACAAACAAATCTGTTATTAATTTGTAACCGAGTAGCTATTTCATTCAATTTACAGTATCAGTAATGAGGCCCGTGGCCAAAACTGAGTGGAAACAGCATTCTTGCTTGGAAGGAAGCATGGCAGAGTGGCAACGGCTCCAGAACGGGAGTCCAGGGACCAGGTTTTAATCACAACTCTACCAGAACCAAGTGAGAAGAGGCTTCTGAGGTCATCCCATCCAACTTGTACCTATGAGTAATCTTCTCCACAGTGTGCATGACAATCAATCAATCAACAAGTATTCATTAAGCTCCCACTGTGTGTCAGGTGCCATACTAAGTGATGAGAATATAAAGGTAGACAGGAAGGAAGGAAGGAAGGAAGGAAGGAAGGAAGGAAGGAAGGAAGGAAGGAAGGAAGGAAGGAAGGAAGGAAGGAAGGAAGGAAGGAGGGAAAGAAGGATGGAAAGTAGGAAAAAGAAAGGAAGGAAGGAAAGAAGGAGGAAAAGAAAGGAAGGAGAGAAAGAAGGAGGAAAGGAAGCAAAGAAGGAGGAAGGCAGGGAGGGGGAAAGAAGGAAGGGAGGAAGAAGGGAAGGAAGGAAGCAAGCAACCAAGGAAGGGAAAAAGCCTTTAAGAAGCATATGTTCTATCTGGGAAACAATATGTACAAGACTTTTTTTGGCCAGGGGAGGGTAAACACTAGACAGTGGTGGAATTAAGAAAGTCCAAATATAAGTGGTGACACTTGAGACTTTAGCAGAGTAAGGAGTACATTTCAGGGACAGGAGACAGTCTATACAAAGGCACAGAAATGAACGATGAAGATTCATTTGTGAGAAAGAGAAAGAAGGCCAGTTTGGCCAAAGAACAGAATGCATGAAGGGGAGAAACATAATAAGACTGGAAGGGTAGTTTGGACTCGGTTTGTGAAGAGCTTTAACTGAATAAAGTAGGAAGTTATATTTGAACCCAGAGGCAATAGGGAACCACTGGAGTTTCTTGGGTAGGGGAGGTGACATGATCAGAACAGTACTTCAGGGAACTTTGGTAGTTGTGTGGAAGGTGGATTGATCAGGGAAGAGATCTGAGGCAAGGAGATCAATTAGGATATTATTGTAAATAATCCCGGAAAAAAGGTAATGAAGGTCTGAGCTGGGTAGAGGTTGTGCAAATAGGGAGAAGGGTTAGATTTGAGAAATGGCAGGGAGAAAGAAATGACAAGACATGGTAACAAATTGGGTATATGGGGTGAGAGAAAGTGAAGATTTGATGATGACTCCAAGACTGTGAACCCAAATGACTGGAGGAAAGATGGCACCCTCTATAGAAATGGAAAAGTTTAGAAGAGAGATGAATTTTGAAGGAAAGAGCTTGAATTCTTTTCTGAATATGTTGAATTTGAGATGCCTGTAAAACATTCAGATTAAAATATCCAATAGGCGCTTTGTGATGGAGGACAAGAGTTCAGGAGAAAGAACAGAGCTCAACATATAGATGTTGCAGTCATCTGCACAGAGAGTTTTTTTTTTATTTTATTATTATTTTTAGATCAGGGTTAAGTGACTTGCCTAGGATCACACAGTTACTAGTCAGTGTCTGAGGCTGGATTTGAACTGCTGTCCTCCTGACTTCAGGACTGGTGCCCTATCCACTGTGTCACCTAGTTGCCCTGTACATGTGTTTTTTAAACCCAGGGGAGAATGAGTTTTAATCACAACTCTATAAAGGCAAATGAGATTACCAAGAGGGAGTGTAGAGAGAAAAGAGGAGGTCCTAGGACAGAGCCTTAGGGAACACTCATAGTTAGGTGGCAAGAGGAAAACAATGATGATACAGCAAAGAAGACTAAGAAGGAGTATTCAGAACAGTAGGAGAATCACAAAAACCCAGAGAAGCGGTCAGCGAATGTTCATTGGAACACCTTGAATAATGGGTAGCATTCCAAAACTGTCCATTCTACTTTGGGATAGCCCTAATTATAAGGGAGTTTCCTTCCCTTATTTCAAGTCAAAATCTATTTCACTAACTTGAATTCACTGCTCCTCATTCTTCTCTCTAGGGCTAGACAGAACAAGTCTAATTCTTCTTCAACTCTACCAAACTAATTTTATCTGTCACTGCTCCACAAGTCAAATCAAAAATCATTTATTAAGCACCTACTATACACCTGGCTCTGCACTGTGTGCTGGTACAAAGAAAAGCAAAACTAATCCCTAACCTCAGAGACCTTACAATCTAATAGGAAGCAACCAACCATGTACAATGAAGATATACAGTAAATAATTTCACAGAGAAAGCTGCCTTAAGGTGGCAGGGTAGGGTTGGGGATAGGAAGAGGAAGGGTGCTGGGAAAGATTTCTTGTAAAACATGGGATTTTAACAGAGATTTGAAAGAAGTGAGAGGGCAAACCTTTGCTCCAAGGCCATCTTCTCATTGCCCTCTATCTTATTCAATGATATTTCAATACTATACCTTTTCTCCTTTTGATTTCCCCTAACTGGAATGTCTATCCAAATTCTAATTACCATTCAGGTTCAGTTTAGGTCCTATCTCCTTCATGAAATCTTCCTTTCCTACTCCAGAACATACATAGTCTTTCCTTTTTTTGAGGTCCTATTGCCCTAAAAATAGGAACCATTCAATTTCACACCTAATTTTACTTACATTGATTCATGTGTATGTACCCTATGTCTGAGTACCCCAAATTCTGGGCTTACATAGAATGTTTTCACTCCTGAGAGGATTGAAAACCTCCAAAAGCATACATTTTTTATTTATTTTTTCCCAGTTCAGAGTTTCTTCTAGGAATGTTGGAATATAGCTCATCTCCAAAGACATGAGTAACAGGGCACCAGCTCCTGTAAAACCACTCAAGGTAACTGAAGGAATGGATTGTAGGACAACTTTTATTTAATCTCACAGAGAAAATGTGGAAGACGTGAAACAGTCGCAGTAGTCCATAGTCAATATAATTTTCTTCCCTTTCTGATGAGTCCCCACCAAGAGACCTCAGTGGCACAAAATTAGGGCATGGAACTGAATGGCCTCTAAGGTCCCTTTGCTCTAAATCAATGACCTACTCAGGATTATAATACCACCCTAAGGACTTGGATTTCCCCTCAGTGTTGGGGTTGGAAGCTCAATTCCGTGTGGACAGTCTCGGGCGGGTAAAGGTGGGAACTTCTAAATCTTAGAGCTCTCACGAGACCCCCCCCAGGAAACGGCTGGGAATCGAGGTGAACCAAGCTATCTCGTGTATTTCCGCCTCTTCCCATGAGAAACGTGATGGGAGAGAGATCTCCCCGCCCTCGAGATTGTCCCGGATCTGGGCACACTATTGTTATGTAACAGCACGGTATTTAGATGCAAACTATGAGACTGGAGAGTTAAGTAGGATCAGGGAAGCCTGAAAGCTCTCTTAGCACGTGAGGAGCCAAAGAGGACACAAGGCTCCGCTTTTCCTCTTCTCCTTCTCTCCCCTCCCCCTCTCTCCCCACTTGTACTTCTACTTCCAATCTCTTATTGTAAGATCTTTGCCTCCTTGGGAGATTCTTCTATCCCTCCTAAGGAAGAATTCCCCTGCACTTGTAACTAGACCCTGAAATAAAGCTCAACCCTTGTTCGACTCTGGAACGTCCTTTCTCTCATACGAGCATCCAGTTTGGCCAACCGAAGACCTCGGGAGGTGAGGTAAGAAGACTCGGGTAGCCCACAGGCCTCTAGGCCTGGCACCTCAGAAGCAGACAAACTTGGGAATCTTAGCAAGTCAAGGCCCTTTCTATCTAACTCGTGTTATCTGAATAACTCACATTTATAAAAGGTCACTTTACAGTGTATTTGCTTCTCCATATCATGCCTCAGTCCTTTGTGTCAGCCCTGGAACTGGAGGAAAATGTTCCCTTTTTCTCAAAGACACTGGCATTGTTCCAGCCCAACCCAAATCAGATCAGCAGTATTTATTAAGCACTTACTTTGTACCAGCCTGGCAACTTCAAGTATTCTTGATACTTTCCCACTACTGCCACCTCTTGGGGCAAGAGGCTGTGCTGTTGCTTCTTCATAGCTGCCATCTTGGGTTTGAGTTCAAGAAGATGATTAACGTATTAAACATGGAGGCCTGACTCTGCAGGGACCAAAGCTCATTCTTAGATCTATGGTCTGTGATCTGTGCTCATTTTTCTCTGAATTTCTCCATTTAGATATCCCACAAACATCTCAAACTCAAAATATCCAAAACTTATCTTTCCTTTTAAAAAACAATCCCTTCTCCTAATTTTGTTGGTGGTGGTGTTTTATCTTAAGGGCACCACCATTCTTTCAGTCAAGAAGGTTTGCAGTCTGGGAGTCATCCCTGAATCTTCATTCTCAATCATCACCCCTCTTTGTGCCCATTCTCCCTATCACCTTCTGACATTTTATTGATTTTACCTCCACAACACCTCTTTATTCATCCCCTCTCACCTCTCACACCACAACTACCCTCCTAAGCTCTCCCCAGGATTATGACAAGTGCCCTAATTGATCTAACTACATCTAATTTCTCTTTTGTCCAATCCATCCACAAGACAATGACTGAATTGATATTCCTAGAGTACGAGTCTGATGATATCACCTCCCTACTGAAGGAATTTAAGTAGTTTCTCTGGAATTTAAAACCCTTTACAATTTTGGAGTACCATTGTGCTAAAAAAGGACAAATAGGATGGTTTCAGAAGACTTACATAAGAAGACTTACATAAACTGATACAAAGTGAAGTGAGCAGAACCAGGAGAACATTGTACACAGTAATAGTGAAAATATTGTATGATGATCAACAATGAAAGAGTTAGCTACTTTAATCAAGACAATGATCTAAGACAATTCCAAAGGACCCATGATGAAAAAATGCTATCTACTTCCAGAGAGAAAGCTGGTGGACTCTGAGGACAGACTGATTAAAAAATTTTCTTGCTTTTTTTTGCAACATTGTTAACATGGAAATAGGTTTTACATGACTTCACATGTATGATGGATATCATATCATTTGCCTTCTCAATGTGTGGAGGAAGAATAGTAGGGAAGAAAATAATTTGGAATTCAAAAATTTTTAAAAAATGAATGTTAAAAATAAATAAATTTCAAAATTAAAAATAAAACACCTGTACAAGCTGGCTTCTCCCTCCATTCCAGACTGGTCATACATTTTGCCTACTCTATATTCTAGACTAACTTGTCCACCTTCAATTCTCCATATAGGAGATCCCATCTCCCATCAATGAGCCTTTGCATAAGCTGTCACCCATGCCTGAAACACTCTCTCTCCTTATCTTTGCCTCTCGAAACTTGTAGTTCCCTTTACAACTTATCTCAATTGCTTCTTTATTTGAGAAGCCTTTCTTGATGATCCCAGTTTTTAGTATCCCCTAGCCCTAAAGTCACTTTGTATTTATAGTGTATATATCTGTGGACATATCTTATTTCCCAAAAACGATGTTAACATCTTGATGTCAGGGACTGTATCTGTATCTAGGGAACCTAACACAGTTTCTGGCACATAAGAGACAGTTAATAAATGCTTGTTGTTTGATTGAGTGGCTGATTTCCCCTAGGTCCCCAAGAGTCCTTTTCTTGCTCCCAGAACAAAGTAGGAAGCTCTAATCCGCAGTAGCCTGAGTCAATCAGATGTTCTCTAATGCCGAGACTGGGGTGTATGGGGTGTTCAGGAAGCACCAGCGCCTCTGGTGTGGAGGCTTACCAAACTCTTTTCAGGGCTGCTCGGTGACCTTTGGTGACAACCTATGATGCAACTGTCACCTGTGGATCCAAGAAGCTGTAGCATGCACAGTGAGATGGCTCCAAAAGAGAAGTGAGGCTGGGGACCTTGCACAGCCCTCCCTCCCTCAAAACAAAGTCAAGTGCAAGTCATGTCATCATTTCTCCGATGGCGTGGTCTTCTTTGGCAACAAAGGACGAACACAACAAATCATGCCGAGTAGCCACAGTCTGGCAAAACTATCTTGACAGATACCTCAAGCAGGTGAAGACTTGCCCCAAAGGAATGGGCAGATGAGGACAATTTGTTCCAACAACCATGATGGTGACTGAAGCAGGTACTGTGGAGCTCTTAGAGCTTGGTCAGACATCATCCAACTGCATCCTGGGCTATTGCCAGTTTTCCTGAATTTTGTCTTGCCATTGGACTTCAAAGACTCTGGAAGAGAGAACGAGGCTGACAAATCCAATTCACAAGCAAGTTAAGACATCACCCTGTGGTTTCATCAGTCCTCTTCAAAAATGAAGGATGAAAAGCAGCAATCACTGAGACTTAATCAAAGCTTCACCATTGATGAGGTGTAAATAGGTCCACAAGTACCCAGGCCCAAGATGTATCTGTCCTCAATGCCCACTAAGCATTAAAAAGCATGTCCACGTATTCCATAGAGGAAAACGATCAACTTGCTAAGCAAAGGCATACCTCCTCAGAACCTCCTTTGTCAGTTTTCTCTCCCCAGATAGATTACATACAGGGGTGGGGAATGTGTGGCCTCAAGGCCACAAGTGGCCTTCTAGGTCCTCAAGTGCAAGATTCAAATGGCCATACTTGAGGACATCGAGGGCCACACATGGCCTCGAGGCCACAGGTCCCTACTCCTGGATTAGAAGCTCCTTGAGGACATGGACATGTTTTACGGTTTTTAGTCTCCCTACACATCTTCCAGTACAGTAATGAACATGTATTAGGTACCCCCAAAATACTCAATAACTTATAGATTAAAGAAAAAGAAACTAGATCCCAAATAATATACTGTAAATGAGAAATTTAGGCCCTGGTTAACTTAACCTGCTTAAAGTGGATAAAATGTGATCTATTAATTACTTTCTGTACCTTTTTTTTTTTTTTTTTTTTACTATTGACTGCTGCGAGTGTCAGTCTCAAGGTCATTACTAGCCAATAATAGGGATTCCTTCTGCCCCCTTCTCTGCCCTCCACCATTGACCTCAAATTGCCCTAAAGTTGGGTGGGAGAGAATCAATAGGCAATATACTTTTGTCCTATGCCTATTAGTGGCCCCAGGTTCAACACAACATGCCTAGCAAGAAGGGGAGACTTAGAACCAGACCCTCAAGCCCAGGCAATGAAGAATATTTAAGTACTGGGCAACCTCAGCCCAAACTGCTATGAGGTGGCCAGGCTCATCAGCAGAATTCAGTATGAGTGGGTGATCTTATTGCTGCAAAGGCAGGCTTCATTTGCTGCCTTAGAGAGTTGGAAAAGGAAGTTCTAATAATTCAGAAACATAAATAATGCCGAGGAGAGTTCACATTAATGATAACTTTCCGATTAAAATGGATTAATGGAGAAGAAAAAGCAATAGTAGCGCCGAGACAACATATTACTAAATCCTTGGAGAAAGTTATGGAGAGGATTTGGTGGAGGGGGCAAAGGGGAATGTATCAGACCTGGAAGACTTAGTTAGTAGCCACCTTTCAGTGTGGTTTGGGAGAGACCAAGCAGTTCCCCCAAACTCTTTCCTCACCAAAAGAGTTCTTATCCTGGAGTCTGTGAACTTTTTTTTTAATATCTTGATACTTGAATTTCAATATAATTGGTTTCCTTTGTAATCCAAGGTATACTATTTTATGCATTTTAAACCACTCTTCTGACAAGTGATTTATAGGCTTTATCAGACTGCCAAAGGGGTCCCTGAAAGTAAGAAGGTTAAGAATCCCTGCCCTGTAACCTTTCCCAATACCTAACGTTCTACTTTCTTTCCAATGTATAGTTATAAAGACCTACTTAGAGCAATGAGAGGTTAAGTGACTTGCTCCAGATTCAGTATGTGTCAGAATTGGGTCTTGTACCCCCAGGCCTCCTGGCTCTAAGGACAGCTGCACAGCCACTCTGACCTGCTGCCTGCCTTCTTCCTGCAACCTGAGATCATATGTGACAATCCACTGATTTTATGCTTATTATTTGGAAGAGGAAAAGTAACTAACCAGGATTGAAGCCTTAATATAATGAATTGCAACAGAAATGAATAGGAGAGAAAACCTCTATAGGATCCCCAAATAAGCATGATTTCATTTTTCTTCCTTTCACAATGCTTTAGAACTAAAACTCTTAGCTCTGATGAGGAAGGCACAGACAAAGTCTCCCCAGCCTGATTGTATTCCTGGATTGGCTCCAGGGGTGAAAGCCTCAGTAGTGAGACTCAATTTACAATCTGCTCCCCTGAATCTGTTCCCCATGCCAGGGTTTTTGCTCCCACTTCTTTTCTTTCTTTTTTTTTTCTTTTTAGCAGCTCCCATTCACTCTGTTTCCATCAAGATCTCCGAGCCTGGTTTGCTAAGGGCACTACTTGCTTGAGGCCTCATCTTCTTCCACTGCTTTACATGGGACTCAGAGATAAACAACAAAATCTGCTATTTGCCCTGCCTGCTCTTTGTCAGAAGCCTCTATGGCTTTATGTGGCAAAGGACCTCACGGCAAACTCCATTTCTTCACCATGTCTCTAGCATTATTTCTACATCAATCCCCCACTATACTGTGAGCACACAACTTCATAGGAAATAGACCTCTTGTTCTCTATAGGCCCAGGTATCCTGGGAAACGTGGTCCTTTTCTGCCTCAGTCATGCCTTTTACACTATAACAAAAGTCTAAGGACATGATAACCTTCTCCTCTTGCCTTAGCATGGAATAAACAGTGCTCATCAGTCTTTGCTTAGGAGCCATTCCACTCCTTCCCCAGTTTTAAAATGCTCCAAATCCTGAAAGACTTAATCTTAAATAAGACATTTGTATATTTAGACTTGGATACATCGAATATTTTAGACAGGTAGCCTAACATACAGTAGGAAGAATACTTGACAGTGATCCAGGAAAGCTGGGCTCTGGTCAATATCCTGCTCCTCATTAGATGTTTGACATGGACAGGTCACTCAATCTCCCTGAACTCAGTCTATTCAAATACAAAATGAAAATATCAGAGAAGGGCCTATTATTCAATGACTCTCAAATCTCAAAGTCGCAAACCCTAATTAGGAAATTATATTATAGATCATCTGGTCTAATTACTTCACTTCCAGATGGTTGCAGACTATTGCAATAGCCTGCTGGTTGGCTTTCTCACCTCTTGTCCGTCCCCGCCTCAGCCATCAAATCACAGGTCTAATTCACCTCCCTATTCAACAAACTCCAGTGACTCCCTTTCACTTTGAGGATCACATATAAAATCCTGTTGACATTCCGGTTATGACCCAGCCCTTTCCTATCTTTCCAGTTTCTTTTTATACTCCTTATACCACCATCTCCTCTACATACTCTAAGAGCCAGTGACACTGACCTCCTTGCTGTTCCTTGGACAAGACAAGCCTTCTCCTAACCTGAGGCATTTTCACTGGCTGTCCTCCATGCCTGCAATTCTCTCCCTTCTCAGCTCTGCCTCTTGACTTCCCCTGCTTCCTTCAAGTCTCAGCTAAAATCTCACTTTCCATGGGAAGCCTTTCCTGATTCACTTTAATTATGGTGCTCCCTCTCTGTTGATAATTTCCAGTTTATTCTGTCTATGATTTATTTGTACATAGCCGTCTGCATGTTGTCTCTCCTGTTAGATTGTGAACTCCTTGTGGTCAGGCACTGTCTTTAGTACCTGGTACATAATAATAAGCACTTAATATATGTTTGTGAATTGACCCCCTTGTTTTATTTATGAGAAGACTGAGGCCCAGAAAGAGGAAGTGATTTGTCCAGAGTTGCACAACCAATAAGTAAAAAGAGCCAAGAGATTCAAATCTAAGTCTTCTGGCACCAGGTCTTGTGCTCTTCCCATTCTGCCATGATGCCTCTATGTGAATGGAAACCAATCCATGTTGAGCTATAGGGATGTTTTCTCACAGATAGTGCTCATTGCCCAATCAGGTTAGAACTCCATTCCTGTGCAACCTGAGAAAACTTAGCTTTTTCAAATCCTTTGGCCTGACACTCTTAAAAAATACATTCTCCTTTGCAATCATCATAAAATAAAAGCACTAAGAGGTGTGCAGGGTAAACTGGGAGAAAGCCGTAAGAAATTCGAATCATGTGTTCATTTTATCTTCTCCAAGGTCTCTAGGCAATTTTTATACCAGAAGGAGATTCAAATTGTAATAAATGTTACATAAACATTTACATCAGTCCTGGTTTAATTTTGAAAAGTAGGGCTCAGAGGAGCCTTTTTTTTCCTCAATTGAGGGCTCCTCCATTCTTCTTTTTTCTTCCTTCTTTCCTACCTTTATCTTTCAGTTCCCCTGTCTCTCTCTCTTTCTTTTTGTCTCCCTCTCTTTAATCAATAAACATTTATTACTAAAAGCTTACCATGTTCCAGGCACTGTGTTAAGCATGGTAATCTTTATCTTTTGCTCTCTCTCTCTCTCTCTCTCTCTCTCTCTCTCTCTCTCTCTCTTTGTCTCTCTGTTTCTGTCTCTCTCTGTCTCTCTGTCTCTATCTCTGCCTCTGTCTCTTCTCTTTCTCTTCTCCCTCTCCTCCTGCCCTTCCTATCTCTCTCTGTATTTCCTCTCTTTTCCTGTATCAAGCCAAGTCAACAAGCATTTATAAAATACCTACTATGTGCCAGGCATTATGTTAAGCACTATTTCTGTTCTCTTTCCCTCCATCACCTCTCTCTCCAAGACCTCTCCTTGCTCTGTGTCCCTCCTCACCCTTTTCCACCTCTGCTTTCTCTCCTTCTCTGATCTCTTTCTCAATTGTCTCCTTCTCTTTCCCTGTCTCTTTTCTTTCTAACAACGTATGTAGTTAGCTGGCAAGTTCTTTTTTCCATAGCATCTCCTAACCTGATTATTTCTTTTGCAGGCCATCCCCAAACTCCCTTCCTCAAAAAATGCTAGAAACACACAACATAGAGACAAGAATCACTGAAGGAGACAAACGTCTAAGTGGGAGAAAGACAGATATAAAGACAGACAGCAATATCAGCCCTTCAAGTCTACAGCAAATTACAAGGAATTTATTAGCGATTCCAAACCAGCAGGGTGCCAGCTAAATTTAATACAGATCTATATACAAAGAAAGTGCCTTGGATGCCATGATGAATATTTAATCATGCATGGATCAGGCAATTTTGCAAAAGTAATTAAAAGCAGGCTTTTGTTTATTGCTCAAAAATTATAGTGACCCTGCTGACCGGGAGTTACAGATACAGTGACATACTGAATATGCTACCTACTGGCATTATGTTATAAAAGAGGGATTAGGTACAGTCCCCCCACCTTCAGAAGCTAATAGCTTTATTAACACTATCAAAACAACTACTCAACATACCCATACAGAGGACCTCAGAGTAGAAAATAAAATGGAGATAAAAGGAGAAAGGCTGAGAAAATCTGGCAGAACAAAGCCTCTCTCTCCTCTATTCCACCATCCTAAAATAAGGAAATCATTATGAATCACCCCGGTCAATCCCACACAGACTCTCCTCTCCCTCCTACCTGGGAGTGATTGGGATGGGAACAGCTGCGTCTTACAGTCTAGATTGTTATTGGCAGTATATGACAAGAGTAACAATAATGTCAGCTTATATTTACATAATGTTTTACAGTTTACAAAGTCTGTCAGTCAATAAACAATTATTAGATATCTACCAGGTTGCAGGAGGTGCGCTAAACGCTGAGGATTCCAAAAGACAGTTCCTGACTTCAACGACCTTATCATCTAATGGAGGAGACAGTGAGCAAAGAAACTGCTTTCCTCCCAATTCTGTGAGGTGGGAAAGGCAACCATTGTTCCCATATCATACCTGAGATAACTCCCTAAGGGAAGAGATTGTGTCTCTGTCACTATTTTTTAATTAATTTATTTAACTTTTAACATTCATTTTCACAAAATTTTGGGTTCCAAATTTTCTCCCCAGTTGTCCCCTCCCCCCATCCCAAAACATCGAGCATTCTAATTGCCCCTATCACCAATCTGCCCTCTCTTCTATCATCCCTCCCTTCCCTTGTCCCCATCTTCTCTTTTGTCCTGTAGGGCCAGATAACTTTTGATACCCCTTTACCTGTATTTCTTATTTCCTAGTAGCAAGAACAGTACTCAACAGATGTTCCTAAAACTTTGAGTTCCAACTTCTTTACCTCCCTCCCTCCCCACTCATTCCCTTTGGAAGGCAAACAATTCAACATAGGCCATATCTGTGTAGTTTTGCAAATGACTTCCATAATAGTCGTGTTGTGTAAGACTAACTATATTTCCCTTCATCCTATCCTGCCCCCCATTGTTTCTATTCTCTTTTTTGATCCTGTCCCTCCCCAAGAGTGCTGACTTCAAGTTGCTGCCTCCTCCCATTGCCCTCCATTCCATCATCCCCCCACCCTGCTTATCCCCTTATCCCCCACTTTCCTGTATTGTAAGATAGTTTTTCATACCAAAATGAGTGTGCATTTTATTCCTTCCTTTAGTGGAATGTGATGAGAGTAAACTTCATGTTTTTCTCTCACCTCCCCTCTTTTTCCCTCCACTAAAAAGTCTTTTGCTTGCCTCTTTTATGAGAGATAATTTGCCCCATTCCATTTCTCCCTTTCTCCTCCCAATATATTTCTCTCTCACTGCTTGATTTCATTTTTTTAAGATATGATCCCATCCTATTCAATTCACTCTGTGCTCTCTGTCTCTATGTGTGTGTGCGTGTGTGTGTGCATGTGTGTGTGTGTAATCAGTTCAACTTTAGTAAGTCCCTTATGACTTCTCTTTGCTGTTTACCTTTTCATGCTTCTCTTCATTCTTGTATTTGAAAGTCAAATTTTCTTTTCAGCTCTGGTCTTTTCATCAAGAATGCTTGAAAGTCCTCTATTTCATTAAAAGACCATTTTTTTCCCCTGAAGTATTATAGTCAGTTTTTCTGGGTAGGTGATTCTTGGTTTTAGTCTTAGTTCCTTTGGCTTCTGGAATATCATATTCCACACCCTTCGATCCTTTAATGTAGAAAGCTGCTAGATCTTGTGTTATCCTGATTGTATTTCCACAATACTTGAATTGTTTCTTTCTAGATGCTTGAAAATTTTTCTCCTTGACAGGGAACTCTGGAATTTGGCCACAATGTTCCTAGGAGTTTCTCTTTTTGGATCTCTTTCAGGCAGTGATATGTGGATTCCTTGAATACTTATTTTGTCCTCTGGTTGTAGAATATCAGGGCAGTTTTCCTTGATAATTTCATGAAAGATGATGTCTAGCCTCTTTTTTTGATCATGGCTTTCAGGTAGGCCCATAATTTTTAAATTGCCTCTCCTGGATCTATTTTCCAGGTCAGTTGTTTTTCCAATGAGATATTTCACATTATCTTCCATTTTTTCATTCTTTTGGTTTTGTTTTGTAATTTCTTGGTTTCTCATAAAGTCATTAGCCTCCATCTGTTCCATTCTAATTTTGAAAGAACTGTTTTCTTCAGTAAGCTTTTGAACCTCCTTTT
Source organism: Notamacropus eugenii (assembly GCF_028372415.1). Lineage (NCBI taxonomy): Eukaryota > Metazoa > Chordata > Mammalia > Diprotodontia > Macropodidae > Notamacropus > Notamacropus eugenii. The sequence goes on along the minus strand of NC_092872.1, from coordinate 132,977,827 downwards.
CCATTTGGTTAATTCTGCTTTTGAAAGCATTCTTCTCCTCATTGGCTTTTTGAACCTCTTTTGCCAATTGAGTTAGCCTATTTTTCAAGGTGTTATTTTCTTCAGCATTTTTTTGGGTCTCCTTTGGCAAGGTGTTGACCTGCTTTTCACATTTTTCTTTCATCTCTCTCATTTCTCTTCCCAGTTTTTCCTCCACCTCTCTTACTTGATTTTCAAAATCCTTTTTGAGCTCTTCCATGGCCTGAGCCCATTGAATATTTATTCTGGATGTTTGGGATACAGAAGCCTTGACTTCTGTGTCTTTCTCTGATGGTAAGCATTGTTCTTCCTCATCAGAAAGGAAGGGAGGAAATATCTGTTCACCAAGAAAGTAACCTTCTATAGTTTTATTTTTTTTCCCTTTTCTGGGCATTTTCCCAGCCAGTGACTTGACTTCTGAGTTTTCTTTCCACCCCCACCACCCTCCAGATCCGCCCAGCCAGCGCTTGGGGTCTGAGATTCAAATGCTGCTTCCCAGCCTCAGGGCTTTGGGCAGGGGAGGGGCTGCTATTCAGTGTGAGATTAAGTTCAGGTGCTCAGGTGGGGGCAGGGCCACCACAGGGGACTCAGTTCCCTCAGGGGGTTTATGTGGAGACCTTCAACAATGAATCCAATCTCCTGCCTGCTTGGGGAGCCCCTGTCCGCTGCTGCCTCCACTGCTGCCTCCTGAAGGGGCCCAAGCCATGGAGACACCCCGCTCCCCTCCTGGCGAGCCAAAAAGACTCTCTCACTCACCCTTGGCACCTGTAGGTGGAGGGACTTGTGAGGCCACTGGAGATTCTGTCCCTAAAGCCTGCTGGGATCTGCTCCTCTCGGTGCTGGGCGGCCAAGGCAGAGCTGGGCTCCACTCCGGGTCCGGTGAGTGACGGACCTTTGGTGTTGGTTTTTCAGGTCTCTCTGGAACAGAAATCTCATCAGCTCCATTGTTCTGTGGCTTATGCTGCTCCAGAATTTGTTGGGAGTTCTTCTTTATAGATATTTTATGGGCTGTGTGTTCGGAGGTAGCATATGTGTATTTTTCTACTCCGCCATCTTGGTTCCTCCCCCCTCTGTGTCACTTTTTGTCTCTCTGTCTCTATCTCTATCTCTTTCTGTCTCTCTATCTCTGTATGTCTCTGTCTGTCTGTCTCCCCCTTCTTTCTCCCTTTGACCAGTCTGTCTCTGCTGCTATTTCATTACATCTCTTCTGATAGCTATTATCTTTTTGCTTAGACACCTAGGAAAGAGAAAGATGCCAGCTTCCCTTTGAGATCTCCCAAAAGAAAGAAAACACAAAGAAGACTGGCCCTGCTCTATGCACAGGCTTGCTAAGGAGATCATGAACTCAGTACTGCCCCTGACCCATCCCTCTGAAGAGGTCAAAGAACTGACCAATGGGGAACAGGGGGAGGGGAGATGAAACCGGATAAGTAAGGACTGCCCATTGCCTCTTTAATATATTCCTGGAGTTATAGCTCAGCAGCCATTTAACTACTTTCCATCACCACACAATGCAAACTTCTGACTGACTCTCATCAACCAGTAAGCATTTCTTGAGTACCTACTGTGTGTTAGAAACTGCTTGGCACTAGTAAAATAAGTATAAGGCTCATGGCCAACAAGTAGAAGTCAGAGGATATCTGCTCCAATTTTGACGTGTAAGTGTTGGGAGGAGAGGAGGGAGAGAGAGGGACCTTTTATCATGAATGCTGGGAATCAGGTTCATCCGACGCTTCTATTAGCTTGTTGGAATGCCAACTCAGCATGCTCTAAACTGGGGAGGGGGACTAAGTTCAATCATTTTATGCTTAAGAAGGAAGTATGTCATAGATTTGCTTTCCTACTTCTGTCTAAAATGTTTAAAATAAACCACGTTTTGCCTCCCTGAAGGGGTAAGGTTCCATTACATGGAAAAAAATCACTTACACAGAACACTTCAATCTTTGTGACAATTCCAGATAAATGAGGCATTACTGTATCATGACTTACTAGTATTTTATTTCTCTGCTGACTTCATGGCCAATCTTAAGCAAGGTTTTCCAGTTCCTTTTCAAAGAGCAAAGTCTCACAATCTATGAGAATATAAGCTGTAGGAAATCTTCCCTCCCATCTACTTTCCTAAAAGGACTATCTCAGGGGTGGGCAACCTGCAGCCTGTAGGACCACATGTAGCCTTGAGGACAAAGGTGTCTCTTCCCTGGATCCCTTGAACTAGGCCAACCCAAGGTCTGATTAAAGAGGATGTTGCTTTCTTTATATGTGGTACCAACCATAGCCACCGACAAATTGTGCCACCTGGGGAATTTTCTCTGCTCCATCTAACTTTTAATCTACTTACTTTCCTGAGTTTCTCTAACCATTAGTGAGCCAGAGAGTTTATGAATAGTAATTTGTAACAATCCCAAGAGCCTCTTTCATAAGAAATCAGTTTATTCTCTTGTCAGCAAACCAAGATGGTACAGTCTGTGCATACCCCCAAGAGGCAAGCCTTTCACTCATAAGACTTGCTTAATTGGAAGAAAACCGTATTTCCTCCTAAATTGGTTGGGCATTGCATATCATTATCACTGGCCAAACCAATGGGCTTGCCTTGTGAGTCCACAAGAGAGATAACCAGGCCTCTCTTTCCCAGAAGACATCCTTTCTCTCTCAGAGACAAAGTTGACTAATAATTGACTTATGTAACTTTGTCCTACTTTCCTGTATCCCTCTCCTTTTCTTCCAACTCTAAATTTTTATCCATCCTTTTTTATTTCTAACATTTATTTCTTTTAAATTATCCCTTTAAAGAACTATAACAAAACAATGAGAAACACTCCAGCATAGAGCCTACAGAGAGACTGGAAGACCTTTGCACATTCTGCCTCTTGGATTGGGTGTGATATGGCATAGAGAGGTGAATTGTTATCTAAAAGGCCATAAACAGAGCAGTCCAGTATGTCTCAAGGTACAGAATTTTGAATACATTGTCAGATATGGTTACTGTGTTTGTTCTGCTTTACTTTCTTTGTTAAAATGGAGGTTTTATTAGGTGATGAAGATAGGAGGTATATGTGGAAATGAGCTTGATGCAAAGAAAACAGCATCAATATTTTTAAAAATTAAATTAGTTTGGTCAAGTTGCCCTTGTTGAAGATGCCTGGTCATCTTTCTGACACATACTAACTACTCCATCTTGGACAAAGCCCCCAGATAGTCATCATAAGGTAGGAGGTAAAGACAAACAGAGGCCTGGGGAAAATCTTAATTTAGAAAGGCCAAGGTCATCCCCTGAATCCTGAACTAGTTATCTTGACTTTTTTCTTGTCACTGGACTTCAATAACTCTGGAGGAGAGAGTGAGGCTGATGATTTTGCACAGTTCTGCTCGCTTAAATCCAATTCATCACACAAGTCAAGACATCACCCTCATGATGTCTTTGGTCCTCAAAGATGGAACGTGCCATCCATGATCAGAGAAAGAACTTTGGGGTCTGAATGCAGATCAAAGCATACAGTTTTCTTTTTTTGTTTGTTTTTTATTTTTTCTTACTCATGGTTTTTCCCTTTGGTTCTGATTCTTCTTTCACAAAATGGCTAATGTGTAAATATGAAAAAAACTATAACAAAACAATGAGCGACAGCATAAAATAGAGGAGAAGGAGGGAGAGACAGAGAGGGGAGAGACAGAGAGAGGAGAGACAGAGAGAGGGAAAGAGAGGAAGAGGGAGGGAGGGAGAGAGACAGAGACAGAGAGGGAGAGAGACAGAGAGACAGGGAGACAGAGAGAGAGAGAAACACAGAGAGAGAGATAGAGAGAGAAAGAGAGAGAAAGAGAGAGAGAGAGAGAGACAGAGAGAGAGAGAGAGAGAGATTGGAAGAACTTTGCACATTCTGCCTCTTGGATTGTCCATATGGACAAACGGCACTGAGTATAAATGTCTTGTGCCTACCATGCAGATTCACCCTAGTAGCTGTAGCTGGGACATAAGGCAGCATAGCATGGTGGATGGAGCACTAATTAAGTGATTTAGCTAGTTAGGCAGTCAGTGTGTGTCAGAAGGAGGACTTGAACCAAGAACTTCCTGACTCTAAAGCCAACATACTACATATTATACTGCATTGCATTTCATATGCCCCAGAAAATCCATCTTTTCATCACTTTGGCAATTCTTAAATTTGGGGGATTTGGGTGTTTGAATAGATACTGGAGGGTGATTAGGACTGATTTAGTGTCCAAGGGGAAATCCCAGAAGAACATGATAATATGATTGAAATGAACCACCTCCCTATGGACCCCAAGTGGTGTTTTTTGTTTTTTTTTTTTGTAGGCAAGCTGGGTTAAGTGACTTGCCCAGGACCACATAGCTAGTAAGTGTCTAAAGCTAGATTTTAACTCAGGTCCACTGACTCCTGGGTTGGTGCTCTGTCCACTGAGTCATCTAACTTCCCTGGGACCCCAAGTCTTGAAACACCAAATCAGTCACAACTATCTTGGAAGGAACCAGAGAGGTCACCTCATCTAATCCATACATGAAGGAGAACCCCTTCCCTCAGCACATCTTCAGCGAGTGGTGATCCAGCCTTTGCTTCAAGACCTCTAGTGAGAAGGAACCAGCTATTTCCAGAAATAACCGTTCTACTTTTGGTCAACTCTAATTTTAGTAGATTTTTTCTTATAATGAGCCAAAATCTGCTTCTGCTGCTTCCATCCACTTCTATTGGTTTTGCCCTCTGGGACTAAGTAGAATAAATCTAATTCTTTTTCTACATTAAAGACATTCAAATACTTAAACACAATTACCATGGCTCCTAACCTAAGCTTTCTCTTCTCCAGCCGAAACATCCCAGGCCTTCAAATGATTCTTGGGTGGCATGGTTTTGAGGTCATTTACTATGCTGATAGGGGTAGCTAGGTGGCAAAGTAGATAGATCACAGGGCTTGGAATCAGGAAGACTCATCTTCCTGAGTTCAAATCTGGCCTCAGACACTTACTAGCTATGTGACCCTGGGCAAAACACTTACCCCTATTTGCCTCAGTTTCCTTATTTTTCAAATGAGCTAGGGGAGGAAATGGCAAACCACTCTAGTATCTTTGTCAAGGGAACCCTAAATGGAATCACAAAGCATTGGAAACAGGTCAGCAACACCATGCTTATTGCCGTCCTCTGGACATTCTCCACTTCACTGGTGCCCTTACTAAAATGTAGGATCTGAAATAGAATACTGTACTCTAGATGTGATCTGACCAAGAGTAGAGCAGAACTGACCTTTATTCCTGGACACTATGCCTCTCTGTGCATTCTAAGAACACACCTTGTTAGCATATAGCACACTGCTAAATGACACTGAACTTTAAGTACTAAACCCTCAGATCTTTCTCTTCGACAAAGTGAGGTGAAGTCATTTTTTCTGAACTCAGGTGCTGAATTTTACACTTATGTCTTTACAGTTTCATCTCACTGGAATCATCTCCACATCCGAGACTGTCAAGAGTTCCTTGGACCTTGACTCCCTCATTTGCTAGCAGCTATGTTCCTCCTGAAAATCTGATACTTGTGCATTCCTTCAAGTGACTGATTTTCAAAAATTGTTAAAAAGCACAAGCCAAGGGCATGTCCCTGGGGAAATCCATTAGACACCTCCCTCTAAGTTGACATTGACCTATTAATAACTATTCTTTGACTCTAATGTTTCAACCATTTTCTAATCTGTTCAACTGTACTATTGGCTAGCTCAAAGCTCTCCAGCTTTTCCACAAGAATAGCACAAAAGACTATCAGAATTTTGCTGAAATCTAGTTAAATGACATCCATTTCCCCCTGAGATATACATCTAATGATCATGTTAAAAAAGAAAATTATATTCATCTGTAATGACTTATTACTTATAAAACCATGCTGGTTCTATGTGACCACTTTTTTTCCTTTTCTAAATGTTCATTAACCATTCCTTTAATAATACATTCTAGGATTTTGTCAAGAATTAAAGGCAAACTCCCAGTCTATATAAAACCCTTATGTCATGGGCTTTGTTAACGATAAAAAAAGGTCCAGGTATTCCTTGGGGGGAGCTTCTCATTTCTCTGACTCATTGGCCCACCTGGATGATCCAGGAACTTTACTCTCTCACACCTTCCAAGGAGTGTTACCAATTTCCCTTCAAGCACACAGGCTCACAAGGCTCAAAGTATGAGCAGCTTTATTTCCAAGGAAATGGTGACAGCACTCATACCTGAGGCCATAGAAAGTAATGCTACCCACCAGGAAGCAACTCTGCATACAGCCTCAGTGACCTACAGTGCTAGGTAGATCCATAGATGGTGACAAACAAGTGGACTCAGTGGCCTACAGTACCAGAGAGGGTTCTAGTAGAAGGTGGTCGGGGCTTGTTCTTTTCTACAGGAGTTTGCCTCCACAGCCCTCTGTCCAATGTGCCACATCACTGCCTGGTAATCAGGACCTTTTATTCTTCCCAATGTATTTTTTGGCCCAGTTCTATCCCAATATTCTCTCCCTTCAGTGATATGCTAGCCATTTTCTGAGGTTTGGGCTGTTTACATGGCCAGTCCATTTGCCATTGCACAGCATGAGTCTGCTCTGGTTGTTGTTATTGAAGAATTCTTCTCTTCTGGAGATTTCTTCTGGTATTCTCAGATTTCTACAATAGTCCTTCATGGCATTGGTAACTTTTCGTGGCTTACTCATTTCTCCAGTTTCTGTGAGGATCTATGGAGATCTTTCATTGTGAGCATGTCCTTCCTTTCTGCTCTCTAATTTGTTGTTCTCCTACTTGTCCTGGCCCTCAGCTCACTGTTGTGATGTAATGAGTGGGAGCTGGGCTTGGATACAGCCTCCCACACAGCCATGCTTCCACAAGGTCCCCTTTGGCTGGTATCCTTAAACTTTCTTAGTTCATTTCTAGAGCTCATATCTCATAGATAAGGGTTTTCAGGGGCAATTGGAAACCCTTCCTCTTTAACCCCAAAAGTAGCATTCTCTCTCTGTCTCTGTCTCTCTCCTCTCTCTCTCTCTTTCTCTGTCTCTCTCTCTCTCTGTTTCCCTGTCTCTGTCTCTATCTCCTTATCTCTCTTCCTCTGTCTCTGAGTGTGTCTCTGTCTCTGTCTCCCTGTCTCTCTATTTCTATCTTTCTGTCTCTGTCTACCTCTTTCTCTCTGCATGTCTGTCTCTCTCTGTGTCTCTGTCTCATCTCTGTCATCTCTGTGTCTTTTTCTCTGTCTCTATGTGTCTCTGTCTCTCTCTGTGTCTCTGTCTCTGCATGGCTCTGTCTCTTTGTGTATATCTGCCTCTCTCTGTCATCTCTCTGTCTCTCTCACAGTAGTTTATTCCAGGTGACACCTCCTGTCATCCAGCACATGGTCAGTAAATACCCTGCTCATGTCAGGACTTCAGTTTGAATCTAGGAGCTTGAGGAAATACCTTGTTATCACTCTCATTGTCCTTTCATCCCTACCTTCTCCAATATTACTTTATTTATGGTAAACATTATAATTAAAATAGCATATTTTTATGTTATAATAAAAATAGGAGTTACATTCATGTAATAGAATACTGTAATGTCATTAAGGACAAGTATAAGCTATACAAAGAAATCAGGAAACGCTTTGTAAGGGCTGATAGAGACATAAGAAGTGATAACTGAGAAATCCTTGAGGTACTTTATGCATTTAAATTATGAGTAAATGACCACTGGACAGGTTTAATTGGTTGCACTAGTGTTCCGTGTTAGGACAGGATCTCAGAACTGGAAGGGAGCTCAGAGGTCATGTAGCCCAACTCATACTCAGGTAAATTTCCCTTACATGACCGTCCAGCCTCTCTGTTGAAAGGGATCCAACTATCTCCCCAGGTAACTCATTCCACTTTAGAATTGTTCTAGTTGTTGAAGATTTTTTCCTTTATGCCACACCCAAATCTACCTCTCTGTGACTTCCTTCCTTTCTTCCTTCCTTCTTTCTTTCTTCCATTGTTTTTTCAGTCATGTCTGACTCTTTGTTACCCTATTTGGGATTTTCTTGGCAGAGATACTGGAGTGTTTCCTTCTCCAGCTCATTTTACAGATGAGGAAACTATGGTAAATGGGGTTGAGTGACTTTCCCAGGGTCATGCAGCTAGTAAGTGTCTAAGATCAGTTCATCTTCCTGACTCCAGAACCGGTGCACTATTTACTATGCCACTTAGTTTCCAAGGCTACATCCCAGGATAATTGTCCCTGCTAGATGGGAAGACCTTGTAAATCCAGTGTTGCAAGCGGATGTCATGCTAAAAACTGAAGTGTTTTATGAATTTCCCTCTGAAGACCTCAGTGTGACCCTGAAGTCTCATCTCAGGGTAGGAGTGACCTTAGTTTTTCCAAGGCTATAGCATTCAAGCTATCTGGCAAAACCTATCATACTGAAAAGGCTTTGAGTCTGGACCTAGCAATTAACAGCATGCCTAATGTTCCAGGGCCCACTTAGCTAAATGCAGAGAGGCTCATTGCCAGAAAGCTGGCTGCTCCATGATGAATTTTGCAGCCATGGTAACTAATGACGTGAGAAGGGGTTGGGATCTGTGACAGTGAATGTAGTAATGGTATTGCAGAAATCACAGATCATTCATCTATTAATGAATGCTGGAACCCAGCTGAGCTAGATAGGAAACTGAAACTAAACTGAATGGTGAAGTCAGTCATACAAAGAAAAAAAAAAACAAAAACCTAACTTCATTTAATATAAATAAATGTAAACATAATAAATATAATTTATTAAATTATAATTACATATAAATGTGTTATATAATTATCTAAATTAAATTACATTTAAAATAATAAATAAGATATAAGCAAATTTAATATAACAGCACCACAGCACAGTGGAGGGAGAGAGGTGCTTACATGTAGAGATCTTCACATGCCGTGGTACCAAGAGCATAAGATCAAAGATCCAAAGTTGGAAGGGACATCAGAGATCATTCATTTCACTCCCTCTCCATTTTACGGATGAGGAAATTAAGGCCCAGCATGTTTCAGTGACTTGCCCAGGGTCATTCAGGTATGGTAAGTGCAGAAGGCAGGATTGGAAACCAGATCTTTTTGACTATCGATCCTGACATTTCATCTATCACACCACCTTGTGATAGCCCTGAGATATTTCATTCCAGTGAGATCAAATCTGGAATATTGTGTTCAATTCTATGGGGTATATTTTAGAAATGATATTAACTGGTTAGACCAGGATAGAGAGGAGCCTGGAAGTCATGTTGCTACAAGATAGGGAAGTGTGATAGTTGTCTTTGAGTATTTGAAGGGAAATCACATGTAAGAAAGATTAGGTTGGCTCTGTTTACTTCAGAGGAGACTGCAGAGAGGCATATTTTCATTCAATTTAAGAAAAAACTTCCTGCCCAAAAATAAAATGAGTTGCTTTGGAAGGTAGTAGGTTTCCTTTTACTGGTGATTTTCAAGCACAACCTGAATGATTTCTTATCAGGCATGTTAAACTTCCCTCAACCTCAATTTTCCCATCTGTAAAATGGGGCTAACAGCACTTACCTCACAAGATTGTTGTGAGAATCAATAAGACATGTACATTTCACCTGGCAAGCCTCAGGGCAGCAGGTAAATGGAAGCTATTGCATATTATTATGCTAAAGAGGGGATTGCTAATGATCTATGGTTTGCTTACGTCAAAGATCCCTTGGAACACCAGCATAGATTCTGTAATCTCTGAATCAGGTTATATGGCCTCTTGGGAACATAAGGTAGAGTGGGAAGAGCCATGGCTCTCGAAACAGGGAATTTGGGTTCCATCTAGCCTTTATTAATTACTAACTGTGACCTTGGACAAGTGACTTTCTCTCTCTCTCTCTCTCTCTCTCTCTCTCTCTCTCTCTCTCTCTCTCTCTCTCTCTCTCTCTCTCTCTCTCTTTCTGTACTTCAGGGTCCTCATTTGTAAAAGGAAAGAATCTGGCTAGAGGGCCTCCTAGGTCCCTTAGGCTCTCAATCAATGATCCATTAATATTGGCACACTACTACCTGCTAATTGATCCACCAGGTATCAAGGAGCATTTCAGACACTGATGGTATTTGGGGTCCTAAACTTGTAAGGGACACTTATCTCCTCGCTTACCTTTTTATTTTTTATTTTTTAAAATTATTTTATTCATTTTCAGTGTTCTACAATCACTTCCATATATCTTAGATTTTTCCCTTCCCATTCCCCTTCTTCCCTCCCTCCCTCCCCACTCCCTCCTCGAGACAGTGTGCCATCTTATATAGGTTCTGCACATACTTTCCTATTAAATACATTTTCACCTTAGTTATGTTGAATAGAAGAATTAAAATGAATGGGAGAAACCATAAAACAAAACAAAACATAATACAAAAGTAAATAGTCTGCTTCATTCTGTGATCTAATTCCATAGTTCTTTCTCTGAATGTGGAAGTCTTTTTGCCTCAAAAATCCACTTAGAATTTTTTAGGTCCTTGCTTTGCTATGAAGGACTAAGTCTACCAGAAAAATTCCTCACACACTGTGTTTGTTGCTGTGTATAATGTTCTCCTGGTTCTGCTCCTTTCACTCAGCATCAGTTCATGTAAGTCTTTCCAGGCCTCTCTGAAGTCTTCCTGTTCATAATTTCTTATAGCACAATGGTATGTCATTACATTCCTATACCACAACTTGTTCAGTCATTCCCCAATTGATGGGCATCCCCTTGATTTCCAGTTTTGGGCCACCACAAAGAGCTGCTATAAATATTTTGGTACATGTGGGACCTTTTCCCATTTTTATGATCTCTGGGGGATAAAGTCCTAGAAGAGATATTGTTAGGTCAAAGGGTATGCACATTTTTGTAGCTCTTTAGACATAGTTCCAAATTGTTCTCAATAATGATTGGATCAGCTCACAGCTCCATCAACAATGAATTAGTGTTCCAACTCTCCCACATCTTCTCCAACATTTATCATCTTCCTGTTTTGTCATGTTAGTCAATCTCCCACTTATCTTTTTAAATTAAGAAAACTGGCTCCTTTCGGGGGCAGGTCTGCTGATCAGTCATTTTCAGTGATGTCCTAGTCTTCCTGACCCCATTTGGGGTTTTCTTGGCAAAGATACTGGAGTGGTTTGCCATTTCCTTCTCCAGTTTATTTGACAAGATGAGAAAACTGAGGTAAACAGGGTGCAGTGACCCTATCCAGAATCCCACAGCTAGTAAGTGTCTGAGACTGGATTTGAACTCAGGAGAGGTCTTCCTGACTCTAGACCCAGTGCTCTATCCACTACACCATCTATCTGCCCTGGGGAAAGGCTAGGCTGGATAAATCACTTCTTCTGGTTCTCTTCCAAGAGTTCCCCCAGGACTGTTATCTCTGACCTGGTCAACAAGAAGATCCAGCCAGCTGGAACTGGGGGTCCCAGAACCAAGTTGTTCACACAATCTAACACCCTATGCAGAAGACAGCTTCTCTGCCTCGATAGCGTTAAACAGATGTCAATAATCCCACTAATAGAAAAGGCACTATGGTATGTCATGTAGCTAGGATAAGCCATGCATCTGGAAGTACTTAGGGGATGGAGAAAAGTGACCTTTCTTGAGTTCCGCGTAATACCTGAATTGTGCTACTCAACCAGTCAGTCAATTAACCCCAGCATTACCCGGAAGAAGGAGCTATGGGTTACATTTAGGCAAAGTATCTCATAATATTTCTTTACGCGGAATGAAAAGGGCTTGGTCTCCTGGGTCCCTAGTTTCAACTGAAATGGATATCCACTGAATGTGGCACTATATCTCTGGGCTACTGATTCTTTGAGGTATATCAGGTGTTCAAGAAGGACTAGCATCTCTGGTGTGAGGGTTGTCAAACCCTCTTCAGGGCTGCTCATCTACCTTTGGTGTCTACCTGACACTCAACTCTCACCTGTGGCTCCAAGAAGCTGCAGCATGCACAGTGGCCATTCCTCGGTGAACTGTATTGGCAAATGGGCCAAATCAGGTTGAGGATAACCAAGCGTTCTCAAACCCATTGGTGAGTTAGGGGGTGTCTACCTCAACCATGTGAAGACTTTATCTGGTGGAATGGGAAGATGAGAACAATTTGTTCCAATAGCCATGAAGGCAGATGAAGCAGGCAATGTGGAGCACTTAGAGCTTGGTTAGACCTCAAAGACACCAAGGTCATCCACTGCATCCTGATCCATTGCCAGTCATCTTAACTCTGTCATGCCACTGGGCTATGATGACTCTGAAGGAGAGAGTGAGGCTGACGACTTTGTGCAACTCTGTCTCACTTAAATTCAATTCACACAAGAATCAAAAGACATTACCCATCCTATTTCACTATTATGCCTCCAAGTCCTGTGGCTACAGGCAAGTGATGAAGCAGCAGGTGCAGATACACTGGGAGCTGTAGTCACAACCCTGCACACAGGTAGCCCAGGCCATAGAGTCATTTCTCAATGGAAGCAGCAGGGGGACAAAATTCTTGCTAGAGTCCTCCTTAATAGGCTGATCCTTCACCTGGAAGATGGTCATATACCTGAGAGAACCAGTGTGGCTTCAGAAAGGGCCAAGGAAAAGTTGATATGGTGTTTGCTGCCTGACAACTCCAGGAGAAATGCCAGGAGCAGAACAGAGATCTGTACATAATGTCTGTAGATCTGACCAAGGCCTTTGATACTGTTAGTCATGAGGGTTTATGGAAAATTATGTCAAAATTTAGTTGCCCAGAGAAGTTCATCACTATTGTACGTCAATTTCATGATGGCATGTTTGTCCAGGTTCTGGATAACAGACAAAGCTCTCATGCCTTCCCAGTCACCAATGGAGTGAAACAGGGCTGTGTGCTTGCTCCCATGTTTTTTAGAATGATGTTTTCAGTCATGTTGACAAATGCTTTCAATGAGTATGAACATGGCATCAAGGTCAACTACCATACTGATGGTAAGTTCTTCAGTTTGAAAAGGTTACAAGCCAAGACCAAAGTGGAGGGAATGTTGGTGCATAATTTTCTGTTTGCAGATGATTGTGCACTCAATACAGCCCCTGAAGCTGAGATGCAGCAATGTATGGATCAATTCTCTGCTGCCTGTGCTAATTTTAGCCTAATAATTAATACCAGCACCATGTCAGGAAACTGAATCACTTCCACTTTAACTGTCTTAGGAAGATTCTGAGGATCACCTGGCAGGATAAGGTACCAGACACTAAGGTCTTTGTTCGAGCTGAACTGACAAGTATTCAAACTATGCTTCAGAGAGCCCAACTCCAATGGGCTGGCCACATTGTTTGAATGCAAAATGTACGCTTGCCAAAAAGACTATTTTATGGAGACCTCACAAGGGGCAGGCCAGAAGAAATGACACAAGGACACTCTCAAGGTCTCTCTCAAGAACTTTGATATGACTGTGCAACATGGGAGATACTGACACAGGACCACTCAGCATGGCGTGCCCACATAAGAAAAGGTGCTATGCTCTTTGAGCAAAACAGAATTGAGACAGCATAAAATAAACACAGAATATTCAAATTTGGGATATCCACCCCAAATACTCACATGGACTATCTACTCCCAACCTGTGGTAGAGCATTTCGAGCTCGTATTGGTCTGATCAGCCACAATCGGACACACTGAAATTTCACTTTACAATAGTGATGTTATGTTGGTCCTCTTCGAAGATGAAGGACAACAACCACCCTGGTAAACCATCTTGACACACAGGCTAAACTAGGCTGAGGGAAAGGCCTCAAATCCATCAGTGAATTAGGGAGATGTCTACCCCAAGCACATGAAGATTTCCCCTGGCAGAATGGGCAGATGAGAATAATTTCTTCCAACAGCCATGAAGGGACTGTGGAGTCCTTAGAGCTTGGTCAGACATCAACGTTACCAAGGTCATCCACTGCACCCTGGGCCATCCCCAGTCAACCTGACTTTTCTCCTGTCACTGGGCTTCAATGACTCTAGAAGAAAGAGTGAGACTGATGACTGTGTAATTCTGTCCCACTTAAGAGCAGGGCAAGACATTACCCCCAGGATATCATTGGTCTTCTTCAAAAATGAAGGACAAACAACTGACTGTTTATGGGACAGAACTGAGTTTGTAATGTTTATAGAGGTTCCCAATTCACCATATCTGTGGATAATAGGAGTAATTGTCACAGCCTACCTGATGGCTCCTGTAGACCTATCTCTACTTATGTTCCCAAAGATGGCCCCCATAGCCCTTCATCTAGCAGATAAGCAGGATAAGCGGGGAGGGACTTCTCTGATTACCTTCATTACACTGGCATCTGAAATTCCCAGGGCTCTGTCATTTCAGTCTGGAGAATTAGAAATACAAATACAAGGGCCAAGAAGTAGTAGTAAGGGGGAATGGGAAATCTTCCAGTCTGATAAAGAAATGATCCTTCTCATTAAGGCCAACTTCTCCACTTGGGCACTTAAGATCTGAGGCTCTAGATCTGGAAGGGACCTGATCTAATCCATCTAATCCAACATCTTTATTTTATAGATAAGAAAACTGAGGTCTAAGGACGTACCTGTGGTAGCTGCAAAGGCAGTTAAATGGCTCAATGGAACAAGCACTGGACCTGGAGTCAACATATCCTGAGTTCAAATCTAATCTCTGACACTTCTAGCTCTATGACTCTGGGTAACTCCTTTCACCTCTATCTGCCTCAGTTCTCTCAACTGCAAAAGGGGATAAAAACAGGACCTACTTCAAGGGATTTTTTTTGTGTGTGAAGTTAGAATGAGATAATATTTACAAAGTGTTTGGCACAGTATCCAGCAAATAGTATTGTTATTCAATTGTTTCCAATAATTCATAACCCCATTTGGGGTTTTCTTGGCAAATATATTAGAATGGTTTGCCATTTCCTTCTCCAGGTCATTTTACAGATGAGAAAACTGAGGCAAACAGGGTTAAGTGACTTGCTCAGGGTCACACAGACTACTAAGTGTCTGAATTTGGATTTGAACTCAAGACTTCCTGACTCCAGGCCCAGCATTCTATCCACTGATCCATCTAGCTGCCTCAGGAACTACCCCTGCCAAATATGTCCTGGACTTCAGTTTCCTAATTTGTAAAATATAGGAGTTGGATTAGATGGCCTCTGAGATCCCTTCCTGGCAAACAGTAAGTGCTTTATAAATGCTTCTTCCCTTCCTCCCACCTTTCTCTAGTTGTTCAAAACCACACAGGTAGCAAGCATCAGAGGCGGAATGAGTCAGTGTTCATTCTATAGTAACCACATTGCTGTCTCCTGAAGTTTCAAAGAGTAAACTGAGTTTCCAGAGAACAATTTGCCTTAATAAACAGCTGACTGACTGACTAACTGACAAGTCATTAGCAGCTAGTTATCATCAGAACAGGGACTAGAACTCAGTTCTCCTGATTCCTCATCAGGACAAGTTAAAACACAATGGTGGACTTGAACAAGGCCTACCTCTTCCAAGAAGTCTTCCCTCATTACTCGGGTATGAAGGGCACTCTCTTTACTCTAGAACTCACAGTACTCACTACTGTCTGTATCACTCATTTAGTGGTAAATCAATTGACTTGTTTTGTGGGGTAATCAAGGAAGAGTCAGAGGGGCCCTTAGACTCTATACAATTCATTATGATGCCATGGGGAGAATATTGGATGTGCAGTCAGGAAAAATTAGGCTCAGAGTCAGCCTCAGATGCTTGCTAGCTGTGTGTGACCCAAGATAAGTCATCTGACTACTCTGAGTCTCAGTTTCCCTATGCATGAAATAGGGATAATTGCATCTACCTCACAGAATAGTTGGAAGGATCAAATGAGATAATGTATGTAAAGCGCTTGGCAAACATCAGATTGCTATGCAAATGTGAGCTATTATTTTGGTGCTTCTCATAACATTAGCGTGCTATGTAAATGTGAGCGACTATTTACCTCTCATATATTGCATTATATTGTGGGAAAGCTGGGCAAGGATGAATGTAATCTGAATCTCACAAAGAAAGCCTCTCAACTACCTTTCCCTTATTTTCTGGAATGTTCTCAATGCCCAGCTGGCTAAGAACATGGAGACTGGCTAGAAAGTAGGCTTTCCTGTCTGTTGGGGCAAAAGTGGAGCCTACATGTAATTGGCAATGAAATTGAAATGGAATTGAATTCAACATATAGAAAAATAGACACATATGGTATATATATATACTTATATATTATTCATATATAAGTATATATACTATAATAATCATATATTTATTATATAACAAATGTAATTATATATTATATTATCAAACATTTTATATATGTATATATATATCACTTAGCGCACTGAGCACTGGGAAAGATAGAAATTTAGGTCAAGACATAGTACCTGCTCTTATGAAGTTTATAGTCTAGCTGATAAGTTATACACAAAGATAATAGGAAAAAAATACACAATAAGGGTATGACAGAGTGAACACTAAATTGATGTGTAAGATCTGAGTCCCATCTGGAATGTCAGCAATGGAGCCTACCCACCACTAAATATAGCTGATAGAGCTCCCACAAAAGGACCGAGCCACTTCTCTCTTAGCCTGCTGGGGCAGGGGAAAGGGCACAGAGCAGAGGCCATGGAATAGGCCTAAAATCCAAGAGGCTTTCCCCTAGCAACAGAAATGGCCTTTGTCCTCAGAATACCGAGTCACCTGAGAGACAGAGGCCAAAGAATCTAGAAGGCTGGGAGAATTCTGTGTCCTGATCTCATTCAAAATAACCAGGAGCCTAGGGAGGCATCAGAATGAGGGAAACTAAGCCCGTAGCCCTGGCCAAAAGTCAACATTGTCCAAGGTCTCCATATGGTTGACCTTTTCATTCCCGTCCAGGCTGATCTCTCCACTACCCTGCTGAATGTAAATGGAGGTCTGTGAACAAAGGGAGATGCCAGACGCATTACACCAGAAGAGATTTCGTGGTTTGCAAGTAAAAGGGAGGGGGTTAGGAGAAGAAAAAAAAATTACAACCCCCTTACCGAGACTCAGCCTTAGCACAATTTTCATCATTTATAAAAATATCAAGATAAATGTGGTGTTATAGAAAAAGTATAGAGCTTGAAATCAGAGGGTTTGAAATCCATCCCTGCTACTTAGTATCTGGGGGTTGAACTAGATGACTTTTGAGGCTCATCAGCAAATCAAGACCCTGACTTTATAATGTCCCAGGGTATCTAATCACTTGACAGAGGGGAGTTTTATAGAATGTCTAAACAAAATGTATATAATAACCACTACCCACAGAAGATAGTGTGGGATTCACCCAACCTCCCTACTCTGCTACATTAATGACCCAGTAGTCTCCAAGGTCCCCTTCAGGTCTAAATTCTATTTCCTGTTATGTTTATTATTCCTTTTCAAAACAAAAGGATCGCTAAGATTCCTTTTGTTCTATGATTTTGACTATAATTCTGACCAGCCTTATCTAGGAACCTCAGAGCAGTGAGGCGGCACAGTGGATAGAGCACTGAGCTTGGAATCAAGAAGACTCCTCTTCCTGAATTCAAATCCAGACACTTACCAGCTGTGTGACCCTGGACAAGTCCCTTAACCTTGCTTACCTCAGTTTCCTCATCTGTAAAATGAGCTGGACAAGGAAATGCAAACCACTCCAGTATCTTTGCCAAGAAAACTTCAGATCAGGTCACAAAGAGTCAGACATGATTGAAACGACAATAACAACTTCCTTGACTCCTGGCCCAGCCCTCTATCCACTGTATCATATTAATAACAGATTCCATTCCACCACTACATATTCCACCCATATTCAGGTCCCTTTAACCTCTCAAGAGTTGGGGGGGGGGATTATATTTTAATAAAAAAATCTCTTCCTGTGTTCAGCTCATTTGGTGTGTTATTGAGAAACATTAAAAGGCCTTTTCTAATTGCTGAGCAGCATCGTTTTAACTCAAGAACTGGGCGACTACTTATGCTGGGCTGATGAGTGTAGGAACATCAGGGCATCTGGTATCTTTCCCAAAGGCTTCACACACTAGTGGGACTGTGAAGGCAGCTAGAGCTGCCTTCCTTTCCCACAGCTCATGGCAGTTTCATTTTCTCTCCCCACCCCCTACCCTCATTGTATACCTGGTCATCTCTCTCACCTGAGATGTGGTGCAGGCATCCAACTACAGCTCTGTCCTTTTATTCCTGGAACAGCCTGCTGGGCTTCACCACATGGAGGCATCATTACCTGATCATCAGAATTCCTCAAAAGGCAAACCATGATTGGGGTGAATGGTCTGGCTTGCTCATGACTGCCATTACTTTCCCCCCTTACCAATCTCATCCCATAATTCTTGACACTCCTGCTTGCTGCTTCCTCTGCCAATGGAAGAGTAAGTTCCTTCTTGAGTCACTGAGGTAGGCTAAGGCACAGAGAGACATTCTTTTCATTCTGGCTGTTCCTCTGACCCTTACCCTAAACTGTTCCATACCTAAGGACTTGTGATCTCCAAGTCTGTCATCTAGGTAACTACATCCATACACCAGCTATATCTGTATTAATTCAATGAGTTCTTTCACAAACTTTCCCTGACTACCTGTCATGTATAAGACACTGTCTTGGGCATTGTGAGGGATGTAAAGGAAAATTCAACGTGGTTCATGACCTGGAAATTTGAGTGATGAAACAGGGTATATATATACACACGTATACATACTCACATATATGTACATGCAAACATATATATGTCTGTATATATGTATGTATATACATACCTGCATAAGTACATGTGCATGTGTATGTATATGCACATATACATACACATACATATGTATATGCTTATGAAAAAATAACTCATAATTCAGGGTAGCATCTGGTAAGTGGTCCAGACAATAAGGATTAAAGGGTTAAGAGGAATGAGAGTCCAGTATAGGCTGGAATGGACAGAGAAGGCTCTATTGAGCTATTAAGCACCTAGTACATATAAGGCTCTGTGCCATGCACTGGAGATAGAAAGAAAATGAATGAGTTCCTGCCCTCTAGGAGCTTACAAAGATAAGTGAATATCTTTCTTGGAGAAAAAGAGAATACCAACCACTGGAGAGGTCAGAAAAGACTTCATGTAGAATGTGATCTGAACCTTGAATGAAACTAGTGATTCAGAATGGTTGAAGACAGGAGGGAGCTCACTCCGGGCATGAGGCTCAGCCTTGGCCAAATCCACAGTTACAGGGGATGGAATGCTGAATTTGGATAAGTTAGTAGGCTAGTTGTGTCAAAACACAGAGTATGTGAAGGGAAGTGATATGAAATAAGTCTGGAAAGGGAGGTTGGAGCCAGATTATGGAGGCCTTTCAATGCCAAGCTGAGAAGTTTGCATTTTATCTAAAAAGCAATAGGCAGTCAAGAGAGAGCTGAGAATTTGGATGTCTGCTGAAGCTAATGTCCAACTCTTCATGATCCCATTTGGGGTTTTCTTGGCAAAGATATTGGATATCCCATTTATTTTTTCAGCTAATATTACAGATGAGGAAACTGAGGCAAACAGGACTAAGTGACTTACCCAAAGTCACATAACTGTATATCCAGCACTTTATCCAGTATGTCACCTAGCTGCCATATGTAGCTACAATAAAACAGGTCAGTTGACAGTGGTAGCCAAAGAGCAGGAGCTCTAATTGTCAAGAAGGTAGCTAGGTAACCTAGCGAATAAAGTGCTAGATATACAGTCAGGAAGATCTGCATTTAAATCCTACTTCAGACATGTAGGCAGGACCCTGAAAAAAGTCACTTAACCTCTCTCTACCTCAGTTTCTTCAACTGTAAAATGGAAATGATAATGGAACCTATTTCACAGGATTTTTGTGAGGATCATATGAGACATGGATTTAAATGCTTTGCAAAACTTAAAGTACTATATACTCACTGTTATTATCACTATATTGATCCCAAAACAACAATTTACACCTCCAGTACTTTAACGTTTGCAAAACACTTTCCTAACAACAACTGTATGGTTAGACCCATTTTCTCTAATGTCCCTTTCAGCTCTAAGGCAAAGGTAAGCCATCAGGTGTTATCCTTATTTTATTGCCCTATAACTGACTTTCTGGAGACTTGCATACTTTCCCCTATGGACTATATTTCCCATGAAGCTTTGGAGTAGAGAGCATGTGAGGATCTCTGAGGGACAATTCACAGATGTCACTAAGTACCTGGTCTTTGAAGTTGAAGGTTAGAGAGACTGAGGAGAGGCAGAGCAAGAAGGTCACTGCCATGGACATGATCTTTTCTCTGGTCTCATAGGGATATGCTTTCTTTTACTTATCCTTTCCTTTAAGAAAATTATTTTATCTTCAGCAAGCATTTAGCAGAAAGCCAGGTTTCTTAGCTTGACACTCAAGACTTTCCATGATTTCATTCAAAACTATCCTTTAAGCATTATTTTTCACTGTTTTCCTATAAACACCCCAGGGTCCAAAGAAACTGAACCCTAATGAACACCATGCATGTGACTTTCACTCTCTTTGCCCAGAGTGTCACCGTCCCAAATTCCCACCACCACCACTCTTTAGTCAACGAGAGCATGAGTTGGACCTTCATTGTCCATTGTCACATGCATTCCTGACCAACGAAGCCAATGAGCAAGCAGCATGAAGATCTTGTAGAGGAAATAACTGAGGTCTCTGAAGTCATTTGAGCCATGGAAGGAAATTCCAGCTTCTAGCTACTATGTGCTATCACATGAGCAACTAAAAGCACCCTGTCCCTGCACCCTACAGGAGCTGAGAAGTTTGTGTTAACAAAGAACTTTCTATTCCTTTCATGTTCCTATAGAGGCCAATGAGAGTGAGACTCTGTCCTCGTTGTTCAAAAGACCTGGGTGCTGCTTTTGAGATACATATGTCTGTTATTCAACCTTTACTGCCCTTTTAAGTCAATTGATTTAAATAGCTTACTAGGGTAAAGACCCTTGCACAGATGCTTGGTTGACACATCTTTATGGGGAGGAAATAAAGAGACACAACAAGAGGTTGGGAAGATGGGAGAATTATCTGTGAATTGTTCCAGTCATAAAGAATGTGGGAAGGTGGAGGGGACAGGAAGGGCATGCAGCAGTGCAGGTGGGATGTTAAAATAAATGAGAATTACTGCTATCCATGGTCCTGATTACTTTTATATCAAATCAAACAACCTGCTACCACATTCATACTATTACATTCCAAATGTAGGGACTGGGGGGCACTCATGTTCAATAATTTATGATACAGTGGGAAAATCATTTGAATTGGAATCAGAATATTCACATTCCACCAGTGTTACTACCAGGGTGACCTTAGGACCTTACTGTGCTTTGGCTTTCTCAGATATAACAGGAATGGGCTGAACTTGATGGCTTTTCTAGCCTCTTTTAGTTCTAAATCTATGATCCTATGATCATACAGGTAGTAAGTGACAGAGACAGAATGCCTGTGAATATCCAGTGTTTATCCAGGCTCACTTATATCCATCCTTTTTAGTAATGAGATTTGTTATAATGGGATTCGGCCTGTAGTCAATTAACAAATATTTATTGAGCGCCTACCATGTGCAGAGAACCCTGGGAGGGTTATGAATATGTATGAGACAAAGTTCTTACCTTATAAGAAGTCTATTATCTAATTGGAGGGGGAAGAGATGTGCAATAATAGATAAAGCTATTATCAGGTAAGAACCAAGTGGGAGATTTCCTGCTCACAGAAATACAGAGTTTGAAGAAACCTCAGAGATCATCTAGCCTCACCCTACCTGATGAGGAATCTCCTCAACAACAACCCTGGAGGGAGATATTCAGCCTCCACTGATAAGGAACTCACTAAATCCAGAAGCAGACCCTTCCACTTTGGGACAAATGCAATTGATAGTGTTTTTTTTTCTTATATGGAGCCAAAATCTATACCCTGCACTTATTAACACTTGCTTTTCCAGCTAGGGCCCAGAAGACAGTCAAATCTCTCATCTATGTGCCAACCCTTCAAGCACCTAAAGACATCCATCGTGTTTCAGTTGAATTGGAGCTTAGGTAGGGGTGACTAGGTAGAGACTACTCACATAGAGGAGGGTAACTAGCATAGGGGGAGTTACTTAAGTAGAGATACTCATGAGTTTCTTCCAACTCTGAGATTGGGTGATTCTCGACTCTTTGCTGACTTATCTTTTTACTATGATCTAATAAAGGCTTCTGTTTTTCCTTCATCTTCTCCCTTAAACAATTCTTTTAATCTTCAGTAAGTGTTTAATGGAACACCAGGCTTCTGGTCCAAATTTCTTAGATTGATACTCAAGGTCTTCCATGGTTTCATCCCAAACTATTATCACTACCTTGCCATCACATATCCCATGAACCAAAGAAAATGAACTAGTCAATATCACAATCATGCCTTACACTCAAGTTTTGTGCCTTTGAATATACTGCCCTCTTTGCCTGGAATGCCACCCTCCCAAGTCCTACCTTCTCCTCAAAATCCTACCCTCATTTTAAGGCCAAGTTACCTGCATGACACCCTTTCTTTCCTGCCCTACTCTCAGCTTGAAGTAATCTCTCCTTCTAATTCCCATAGCATTTAGTCACTCTAAGGTATGAATGACTGTTATCATTTTCTTGCGTTCTTGTCATTTTGGCATTTTAACTTAAAACAGAGCAATGAAGCTCTTTTACCCCACACATTTAAAAAATGAGACTGATAGAAAACAGACTTGTTTGTTTTCCTCCACAAGTTTTGTGAAGGTAAGGACTGTTTCTTCTTGTCTATGTATACTCTAATGCACAGTGGAGTATTTTGCATTTATCTCAGTGAGAACTTGTTCTAATTTTTTTAAGTAAAGGAATGACTGAGCAACACTGATTCAGTTCACTGGGAAAAAAATATATAAAGTTCCTACTATGTACAAGTCACTATGCTAGGAGCTGGGGGTGTAAAGATGAAAAAAGGCCCAGACCCTGCCCTCAGAGAGTTTCTATTCTACTGGGAACAGGAAGAGGGGAAGAATACAACATGCCCACAAAGCCATTACCAGTGTCAGAACCGTAACTAGCAAATTTGGTATCCAAGGCAAACAGTGTGAAACACACCCTCAAATCAACTTTTAAAGACAAGTTCAGTAAATTTATATGGAACAGAGGAGAGAAAACTTCAAAACACTATGTGTAGGAAGAGGTGGAGACCACAGGACCTCTGAAGTCACTGCTGTGGAGGCCAATGACCAAAGGAAGGTGGATCAGGATATGACTAACACTGAAAGAAGCTTAGCTACAAAAGCATGCCATCTGGTACCTTTCTATTTTAACTAATTATTCTTACTACCTAGGTGCCAAGACCATTTTTTATGCCTCTAAAGGAGTTCAAGTACTATCAGTGCCCTCCAAATTTCAGTGTGCCCTGGGAGAAAGTTCTAGTCATCATGTTCTTGTTTTAGCTTTCTCCACTAGACATGGATACAACTCCCCTTTTCACTTCCTTTGCCTCTTCTCTTGTACTTTCACTTTTCTGCTCTGTCTTTTCTTTTTCCTCTCCCCACCCTACCCCCATACTCCATGCCTTCAATTTTAATACAACTCTAGGCCAAACCATTACATTGGCTAAGTTTTTCTCCCTTACCCTTCTTTCTCTTTGAGCATCTTTGGCCCCTGGATATCTCTATCCCTCCTCACCCCAAACCTGTTCTCAGCAAAGAACTTGATAAACTCCTTCACAATAAGATATGGCTATAGATAGGGATGTGGAAGAAGGAGAAGGAGAAGAAGAAGGAGAAGGAGAAGGAGAAGGAGGAGAAGAAGAAGAAGAAAAGAAGAAGAAGAAGGAGAAGAAGAAGAAGATGAAGAAGAAAAAGGAGGAAGAAGAGGAGGAGAAGGAGAGGAAGATGATGATGATGATGAAGAAGAAGAAAATATGGATATATGAACATAGCCTTCTTGCATTAGCCCTCCTGAGGGAATACGAATTTTAATAAACAAATCCTTAAGTCAAAAGGATAAATATGGACTAAATTTCAGGCATTGACAAGCTGAGTGTAGTGGGAGAGGAGTTGAAGATGAGGAGTCCCTTCCAGCTTCCCTCAAATCATAAGCAACTGCCTATGGCTGTAGCTAGCTTAGTTTTCCTGAGCCCAGAGGGGCAAAAGTTTTCCAATTTTTAGTCTATTGACTTTCATTTTTTCTCTTTCATCACAGCTCATGAGAGGAGGCACCTCTCTCTCTAGGTGAGCAATGCCTACCCTACTTTTCTTTTATATGGCCCTTCTTCCTTGCTCCTTACTCTTCCCTTCCCCTCCAATTCAAAGTTTTAACTAAAAAGTTCCTATTTTGATTTTCCCATAGCCTTGGGAAAGCTATTCCCATAGCTATGGTTTGGTAAGTAGTTATTCTACTTTTTTTAAGATGGAGGTCATAAAATCAAAAGTTCAAAGAACTAGGGCTATAAGGGACCTCAGAAGTCCTCCAGTCCAACCCCCCTCATTTTATAGAGGAGGAAAATGAGGCCAGCAAGTTTAAATAACTTTCCAAGATCAATCAATCAAGTATTCATTAAGCATCTACTTTGTTCTAGACACTAGGGACTCAAGAACAAAATTAAAATTCCTGTTTTTAAGAAGCTTATGACAGAAATGAGCAGAACCAGGAAAACACTGTACACAGGTTCGGCAACATTGTGTGATGATCGACTATGAATGACTCAGCTCTTCTCAGTAACACAATGATCCAAGACAATTCCAAAGGACTCATGAATGGAAATGCGATCCACATCCAGACAAAGAACTGATGGACTCTGAATGCAGATAGAAGCATGCTTTTTCACTTACTTTATTCCTTGTCGTGTTTTTTTCCCTTTTGATCTGTTTCTTCTTTCACGACTGTGACTAATATGGAAATATGTTTAACATGATAGCACATGTATAACCTATATTAAATTGCCTGCCATTTTAGGAAGAGGAGAGGGAGGGAGAAAAAAATTTGGAACTCAAAATCTTGCTAAAATGAATGCTAAAAATTGTCGTGACATGAAATTGGAAAAAAATAAAATACTATTAAAAAAGAAAAGAAAGAAGCTTATGGCAAGTCCATATGTAAATATATAGACATCATCAGGTGGATTTCTAGTCACATAATTTCAGTCTGCATCCAAGATGAGATCCAAAATGCCACTTGGAAGACATTGCACCTGGGCCATACTGACTGAAATGAGCAAGGTCATACTTAAAAATAAGTCAGACTTGTTTGCTAAAGACAGGGAATCTATACTCCTTCAGTACTCACAGAGGAGGTGACCACTATTATTTGTTATTGTTCGGTTGTTTTCAGTCAAAGATACTGAAGTGGTTTGCCATTTCCTTCTCCAGTTCATTTGACAGATGAGGAAACTGAGGCAAACAGGGGTAAGTGTTTTGCCAAGGGTCACATGACCAGTAAGTGCCTAAGGCCAGATTTGAATGCAGGAAGCTGAATCTTCCTGCTGCCCCATATGGTGCCAGCCATAGCATTGCTTCTTTTTATATATGCTTGTACATACCACTAGCCCAGACAGGTAACCGCATCACATCAATCACCTGGCACAAATCAGCTGCTTTCCCTAGATAGGAAAAAATGAATAAATGAAAAAGCATTTATTAAGCTTCTATTGTGTGCCAGGCTTTGTGCGCGGCACTGGAGATACAAATACAAAAGTGGAACAGTCTGTACTCTTAAAAAGATTACATTCTGATCTTGGAGAAATCACACATATGAGAAAGTGATGACTAGGGAAGGGAATTTTGGTCTAAGAGGCACAGGGATTGTGAGTGAGGCCACAGTGCAGTTGACATACTATCATCTCTGGTACCATTAACACCAGTAGTTCTGATTTGACTATTGTTACCTGAGGCTGACTAGATATAGCATGTTACATCTCACTCCATCACTCACTCACCAATGAGAGTCAGCTCAGTCTCAGGGCAAAGTTCCGAAGTTCATCAGTTGATCTGAAGGGAGGAGCAGGAAGCAGAATAGTCTTTGGAGGTCAGCTCTAGAGAGGTGGCTATTCCAGGTGGGAAGAGGGGAGCAACAGCAGGGCAGATGGCCAGATGTCTGGACAGACTCTGGATGAACTGGAGATCTCATGTGGCCATCTACAGAACAATATACTCTCCTACCACAAGCCAGCTTACCATGCCTCAACTGACCTCAACCATAAGGTTCATCTTCTCTGAAATGGCCACCAGGGCAAATGATGCTCTGTGGGGAATTGTGCAACCTCTGCTCCTGGAGACAAATTGTCAGTATTGTAGCCTGGAAGTCTTGGAATCACTAGATCTAGAGCTAACAGATTAACTACTTGAATCTCTTCACTTTACAGATAAGAAAAAGGAGTCCATTTAAATGATTGTCAAGGTCAAATAAGTAGTAAGTTACAGAGCAGGCTTTGCAAACCAAATCTGAAGACTCCAGATCTTTCTCCCACACCATGCTATCTGTTCTCCTGTGCTCAGTTCTATTTTTCTCTGTCTATTCTATCAGTCCCTTCTGACCAGTCTGGAAATCCTGGTACCACACTGACATCTTATGGACTGCCGACAGTCTGGCTTCTAAAGGACTGAGACACAGACCATAAGTGCCACCATCTCTCTTGGCACAACCCTCATTTTATTACCAGGAGGATGGGTAGGAGGGGCAGAATGATTAGAGGGAACAGTGATTGAGGTCAAGCCCAACATAGGGATCACAGCAAAGCTCTACTCTCCCAGTCCCAGGATCTGATGCTTTCTTCGCTCAGGAAGCCAGATCAATGAATAAATGGGAAGAAAGAATCTTCTAAAAGAGGGGAACATTTTAGGAAGAACATTGACAAACTGGAAAGAGGCCGGAAGAAAGAGACCAAGACACTGAGCAAACTAGAGACCCTACAACATAAGGAACAAGTGAAGGAACTAGGAATGTTTAGCCCAGAAAAAGGACTGAAAAGGTGCATGATAGCTGACTTCAAATTTTCATGTGGAAGAGGAACTGGGCATTTTCTGTTTAGCACCAAGAGACAGAAATAGAAGTGATGGGTAAAAGAAGAAAGGTAAAGTCTCACCTTAGGGGAAGTTGGTGGGTGCAATGGAAGGAGCACTGGACCTGAAGTCAAGAAGACCTACATTCAATTCTGGCCTTGAAACCCCTCTAACTGTGTGATGCTAGGCAAGTCATTTCATCTGTTTGCCTCAGTTTCCTCAACTGTAAAATGGGATAGTAATAACATCCACATTCCAAGATTGTTGTGAGAAATCAGATTTATTTGTAAAGCACTTATCACAGTTCCTGACACATAGGAGAAAGTTTACTAAGTATTTATTTTTTTTCCTTTCTCCCATGTAAGAAAATCTTCCGGGGCAGAGCCAAGATGGCAGAGTAGAAAGACACACATATGCTAGCTCTGAACTCACAGCCCATAAAATATCTGTAAAAAAGAACTCCCAACAAATTCTGGTGCAGCAGAAGCCACAGAACTATGGAGCAGACAAGATTTCTGTTCCAGAGGGACCTGAAAACCTCACGCGAAAAGTCTGTCACACCCCGGACCCAGAGCCGAGCCCAGCCCTGCGTTGGCCGCATGGCACTGAGAGGTGCAGATCCAAGCAGGCTTCAGGGATGGAATCTCCAGCAGCTGCGCAGGTCCTTCCACCCACGGGCCCCAAAGGTTGGTGAGAGGGTCTTCTGGGTTTGCCGAGAGGGGAGTGGGGTGCCCCCATAACTCAGGCCCCCTCAGGAGGCAGCAGCAGAGGCAGCAGCAGACAAGGGCTCCCCAAGCAGGCAGGAGCCCAGATCCATTGTTGAAAGTCTCCGCATAAACCCCCTGAGGGAACTGAGCCCATGAGGCGGCCCTGCCCTGACTTGAGCACCTAAACTTAATCTCACACTGAATAGCAGCCCTGCCCCTGCCCAAAGCCCTGAGGCTGGGAAGCAGCATTTGAATCTCAGACCCCAAGCCTGGCTGGGTGGATCTGGAGGCTGGTGGGTGTGGAAAGAAAACTCAGAAGTCAAGTCACTGGCTGGGAAAATGCCCAGAAAAGGGAAAAAAAATAAGACTATAGAAGGTTACTTTCTTGGTGAACAGGTATTTCCTCCCTTCCTTTCTGATGAGGAAGTACATCAGGGAAAGACAAAGAAGTCAAGGCTTCTGTATCCCAGCCCACTCAATGGGCTCAGGCCATGGAAGAGCTCAAAAAGGATTTTGAAAATCAAGTTAGAGAGGTGGAGGAAAAATTGGGAAGAGAAATGAGAGAGATGAAAGAAAAGCATGAAAAGCAGGTCAACACCTTGCTAAAGGAGACCCAAAAAAATGCTGAAGAAAATAACACCTTGAAAAATAGGCTAACTCAATTGGCAAAAGAGGTTCAAAAAGCCAATGAGGAGAAGAATGCTTTCAAAAGCAAAATTAGCCAAATGGAAAACAAGATTCAAAAGCTCACTGAAGAAAATAGTTCTTTCAAAATTAGAATGGAACAGATGGAGGCTAATGACTTTATGAGAAACCAAGAAATCACAAAACAAAACCAAAAGAATGAAAAAATGGAAGATAATGTGAAATATCTCATTGGAAAAACAACTGACCTGGAAAATAGATCCAGGAGAGGCAATTTAAAAATTATGGGCCTACCTGAAAGCCATGATCAAAAAAAGAGCCTAGACATCATCTTTCATGAAATTATCAAGGAAAACTGCCCTGATATTCTACAACCAGAGGGCAAAATAAATATTGAAAGAATCCACCGATCACCACCTGAAAAAGATCCAAAAAGAGAAACTCCTAGGAATATTGTGGCCAAATTCCAGAATTCCCAGGTCAAAGAGAAAATATTGCAAGCAGCTAGAAAGAAACAATTCAAGTACTGTGGAAATGCAATCAGGATAACACAAGACCTAGCAGCTTCTACATTAAGAGATCAAAGGGCGTAGAATAGGATATTCCAGAAGTCAAAGGAACCAGGACTAAAACCAAGAATCACCTATCCACCAAAACTGAGTATAACACTTCAGGGGAAAAATTGGTCTTTCAATGAAATAGAGGACTTTCAAGCATTCTTGATGAAAAGACCAGAGCTGAAAAGAAAATTTGACTTTCAAACACAAGAATGAAGAGAAGCATGAAAAGTTTGATATACTAGAAAAACAGTAACAAATCAGAAGACCATGAAGGGATCCAGTCCCTCCTATGAAACTTACTAATCACATGACCTGAAACAAGTTATTTTTCTTCTCTAAACTGTAAAACAAAGGTGCTGTACTAGTTAAGTTATAAGAGCTCTTCTAAATGGTCAACTCCCACTAAGATATTACCACCCCTAGTTTACTAAAGGGGAAGCTGAGACAAAAAATCCCCACAACTGCACCCACTAAAATGAAATGTTGGAACAGCTTTGGCTCTTCAAATATAGAAAAAAAAAACACAACAAAGATTGACTTAGAAGGGGGAAAAAGGAGCCAGAGTACCTCTTTACAACTGGCAAAGAACACGATGCTCTTCTTTTTCAGATGGCTCCTCAGGAAGGAATAAAGCACACTGATCTTTTGGTGCAGCTCACAAACGACATAGTTCTGGTCCAAAGTGGCTAGGATAAATATAAAAATCTAGACCTAAAGAACAATCTTTATTCCATTGCAATGGTTCTTTAGCATCTTTAAACAAAATCCTAAAAGAAATAAATCTCTTTGCTCCTCAAAAAAAAAAAAAGAAAAGAAAAGAAAGAAAATCTTCCTTATAGAGACGTCCAACATTGGGAAAGGATTGCCTTAGAAGGTAAAGGGTCTCCTTTCACTGCAGGGCTTCATAAAGAGGCTAGACTACCACTGGATGGAAATATGGTAGAGGGTACTTTTGGTCAGATACGAGATGTACTGGGTAACCTCTGAGAAATGTTCCAGCTCAGTTTCCATGATTTTGTGATCAGAAACTTTCACCTGATTTCCCTGGTATCCACTTTCAGCTTCCTTCATGCGGGCCTTAGTGCTCCAACTCGATTATGGAGATGCATTTGTCCTGTGCCCTGCTCTTCCTCAGACAGCTCACAAAAGTATGGGCACAGACTACAGACACAGTGGTCACCAATGGGGACAGACTTGGAAATTCTCCAGCTGCAGTCCCAACTCATCATCAAACCAGTTATGAACACCTTGCTCCTGTGATTCCCTAGGACCAGATACAGACCCAGTGATCTTTAGTGGGCACAGACTTATGGAGGAGCCCAGAGAACTCCCATCAAAAAGAACTCCTCCTTCAAAAAATATGATGACTGACATTCTAAAAATTAGATTCCTTAGAATTAGCAGGGTTTTTAAAAAAATCTAAACCCCTGCCTTTTCCCCGCTAACCTGTGGCCTGTTGTCTAAAATTCCTTTACTGGAGGAACAGAACCTTTTATCCCTCCATTAGAAAGAAGAGGAGGTTTAAAATGCAAATTCCCCTGGAAAGGGAAACCAAGTGTCTTAAATTCATACAAAAGTATAAAAGACATATCACAGCTTCTCCTGAGACAAAAAATAGAGGATGCCTAAAAGAGACTATTAGAGCAGGTGAGGAGAATCAATCTAAGTACAAAGAGAAACATTGCCCTATTCACAATTTAGCCTAGAACAGGCCCTGCTCCAGTCTCTAGGAGTGAAATCCCCTTCCCACTTCCCTCCTACTTTAACAGGATCAAATGAGATCATGTATATAAAGCACTTTGCTACCCTTAAAGTGCTTATTAACTACTGCTAGTTATAATCACTGGTGTTCTCTGCACAGTTTCTACGCTGGCCAAGCAAGCCTGCTTCCTCCCTCCTCCCCTGACCAAGTCATACCCACAACCTTCCTTCTGATCTTTCACTCAACCCACTCCTGCCTCATCCATAGCTTCCACAGTCACCTGTTCAGCTCCTCTTTGACATTCAGTCCAAAGCCCATCTCTGCCCGGAAGCCTTCCCCAACTAGCCAGAGACGATATTTCATAGCACTCAATCTGGCTGGGGCATACTTTAGAGAGTACGTGTTTAGGATATTTATGATCAATAGACCGGCTGATACTAACAGAGAACCTGTAACCTGTGCAAAGTGTCATCCTTCGCTGAGAAGACTCAGGGACATTGGTCTCTTTTCTGTTCCTCAAACAAGACACTCCATCTCCCTACCGTGGACATTTTCAATCACTGTTCTCCATTCCTGGAATTCTCTTCCTCCATCTCAGCCTCCTTATTTCCCAAGATTCCTTTAAGTCTTAGCTAAAGTCTCACCTTCTGCAAGAAATCTTTCGTACTCTTCCTTAGTCCTCATACCTTCCGAGATTATCTGCAATATATCCCGTATACAGGGCAGCTAGACAGTGCAGTAGATATGGAGCCCAGCCTGGAGTCAAAAAGACTTATCTGTCTGAGTTCAAGTCCAGCCTCCGACACTTACTCATTGTGTGACCCTGGACAAGTCACTTAACTCTGTTTGCCTCAGTTTTCTTATCTGTCAAAAGAGCTGGAGAAGGAAATGGCAAACCACTCTGGTATCTCTGCCAAGAAAACTCCAAATGGGGTCATGAAGAGTCCAATGCAACTGAACAACAAAATCTGATATTATCTCCAATATTTTCTGTGTATATCTTGTTTGTACATAGTTGTTTGCATTTTTCCTTCCCCCCCATTAGATTGTGAGTTCCTTGGAGAGCAGGAACTTTTCTTTTTCTTTGCATTCTTAGCACTTAACATATGTGCAGATCCCTATATGAAATAGCCATGTGTAGTTACTAAAAAAAGGGGGAGGGAGGGCACAGTTATGTGGTACATTGGATACACCAGTGGCCCTGGAGTCAGGAGGACCTGAGATAGCCCAGTGCCTGGTACATAGAAGGTGCTTAATAAATGCTTACAGACATGACTTGAAAGCATGTAAAAATTAGAGAACAATGGGAGATAATGCATAATGTGGTGCTAAATGTGTGCTTGTAAGGATTTTTTCTGGGGCCCAGATGGCCTGGCTGTTAACCAAAGAGTAAGTCAAATTTTACTTCAGGCCCAGACAGAATTTCATCCCATTTATCATCCCAGAAGGACACCAGGGACATCAGCCCTGCTGTCTGCCTCCCATTTACTATCCTACCTCCCATCACCACTATTCACTTTCCACTTCTTGCTCAGGAAATAATAATCAAATCAAAATTACCCCTGCTCCTAGAAAGGTCATGATAACCAACTACTCTACTCAATCCCTATCGAACTCTGCTCTCCCCTTCCACAGAGACTTGTGGAATCCTTGTTCTATTTTTAGGAATCTACCCTTCAAATTAGACCTTTTCCTCTCGTGATTCTGAGAGACACTAGGTGGCACAATGGATAGAGTGCCCAGCCTGGAGTCAGGAAGACTCACCTTCCTGAGTTCAAGTCTGGCCTCAGACACTTACTAGCTATGTGACCCTGTTCAACTCTGTTTGCTTCAATCTCCTCCTCTGTCAAATGAGCTGGAGAAGGAAATGGCAAACACTGCAATATCTTTGGCAAGAAAACTCTAAATGGGGTCATGGAGAGTCAGATATGACTGAAAAAGTCTTGTGTTCCTTATAGCTTCTTGCAGTCACAGAAACCTGGCTCTCCCTTAAAGATCCTCATCTATTTTTCAGCCTTCATTCTTCTAAACCTATTTATAGTCCTTGACACTAATAATCACTCTCTCCTTCAGAATTATGTCTCCTCCCTTTTCATGACCCTGACTCTTCCAGTTTTTTCTCTCTGTAGGATCATCCTTCATCTCCTATCCCCTCTGTCCAGGTACACCCCAGGCTTCTGACCTGAGCCCTGTCCTCTTACCTCTACACACTGTCCCAGTGATTTTATGTGCTCAGTTGGATTCAACAATCATTTCCATGCAAATTATTCTGAAATCTAAATTTCCAGCCCCCATGTTATCTTGGTCAAAAATTCTTTTCCTTCATCTCTCATTGCTTGCTAGACATCTCCAATTGGATGTTCCATAAGTATCTCAAACTCAACATGTCCAAAACAGAACTCATGATCTTTCCCTCTAAACCTCCTGTTTCCTCTTTATATAGAGGTTACCATCCTTTTTCTGGTCACCCAGGCTCACAATCAAAAACTTGTCTTTGGCTCTTCACTCTCAATCATGACACCCCTCACCCTACATCTAACTGAAGTTGCTGACTTATCCAGTCCATCTCCTTGACATCTCTCAATTCTGTTCTCGTCTAGATATTCAAAACGTAACCACCTTAGTCTAGGTCTGGACTCCTGCCAGAATCACCTTCCCGTATCCAGTCCCTCCTCTCTCCAATCCATCCTCCACTCACAGCTGCCAAATTGTTGTCCTTCAAGCATAAGCTTGACCATGTCACTCTGCTGCTGAAGAAGCTTCAGTGACTCCTGACTGTCTTTAAAATAAAATACAAAATTATCCATTTAGCATTTCAGACCCTTCACACTTTGGCTCCAGCCTGTCTTTCCAGGCTAATTGCACATGAATTCCCCTCATGTACTCTACACTCCAGCCAAACTGGCCTATTTCTGTTCCCCTCCAACACATTCCATCTGAGCCTTAGCACAGGCTGCCTGTTCTCCATGCCTGCAATGTTCTCTTCCTCAATACTTTGTATCTGAACTCCAATCTCCCTTCAAGGCTCAACCTCAAACCTCAAAAGACCTTCCTTCATTCCCCTGGCTTCCCTCTCTGATCTCTGGGTATTTTTTATTTGTTTGTTTGCATCTTGTACTTACTTATATGTGTTGTATCCCCTTGGTCTAAGGATACTAAACCCAGGCTCCATGAACTTGTTTTGTTTTTTTTTTTTAATTATGATAACTGCCTTAGCAGTCCTACATATTTTATTTTATGCATTTAAAAGCATTCTCAAAAGGGTTCATAGGCTTCACCTAATGGTCAAAGGAGCCTATGACAGGCACAAAAAATGTTAAGAATACCTGCATAGAAAATCAATTCCTCAAGGCCAAAGATTCTCATTTTTTGTCTGTTTCCCCAGTGCCTAACAGGATGCTCTGTAAATAGTAAGTGCTAAATAAGTGGTTGTTGACTGTTTGATAAACTGATTTAAAACCTACCTCTCCTGGTTCTTATGAGGATATAATTTGATAACAGACACTGTAGTACAGTGCTTTGGAAATTGTAAAGTGCTGCTGAAATTCCTAGGATTATTATTACTATTAGCCCCATCTCCATCTCCTTCCCTAGCTCTGACAAGCTACATCCACAATAATGACTGTTTTGTTGCCTCTCCCCTCCTTTTGACTCATGCCTGCATTCACACTGTGTGGTCAGCCACTGTGTCTCTCCCATTAAGCCATAAATGTTTTGGAACCAAAAGCCAGTTCAGTTCCATGGCAGAGACATCAGAGGGATTCCCAAAACATTTCATCTCAGCGGGAGCCAAAGTGCCTTTCAGATGAGAAAGCAGGGGATGTTCTTTTAACCCTAGGAATGTTTAAAGGCCATGATCCCCGCGGCATCTTAGCTTTCCATTGGTGGCCAACTGCCCCCCCTCACCCCAACACTAAGTCAACAGACAGAGAAGAGTTAAGTGAGGCTGCTGCTCTTGACTGAGAAGCACTGAGGCTGCTCCCAGGCTGGCTGCTTGCTGCTGCTGCTGCTGCTGTTGCAGGATAGCCAGGGGTTGCAGCCACTTTGTTTCCTGCTTGCTTCACAGGTTAGTATGCACCAAACCATGCTTGGGTGGCTGGCTGCCTGTTAGGACAAAAACTCTTGGCAGATATCAGAGCAGCATGTGTGTGTCCTCTGCAGAGTCCAGAGGTGATGACTGCTTCTGGCAGGTTGATTGATTCATTAGCACAACCTGCCCTACCATCATTCTGGTGGCCACCAAACAATCCATCATTCAATGAGTATTCCCTGAATGACTTCTAGCCACTCAGCCCCTTGCTAGGCAATATAAAAGACAGGACAGAAGAAGACATAGTCCCTGCCCTTAGGAAGGTTCTAGTCAAGTCAGGAGAGATTAGAGTAATACATACAGAATGCCAGTGGCAATCGGACACAACAGAAACATCCCTGCACCATGAGGCAAGAGACTTGAGCTCATCAACCCCCTAGGACTCAGTTATCACCTTTATGCAGATGACTTTCAGATACATGTATTTATCCATCCCTAATCTCTCCTCCAGCCTCCAGTCTCACATCTTCAACTGATTTTCAGTTGAAGTCTACGTCCCAGAGACATCTTAAACTCAACACAATACTGTGCTCATTTCCTTCCTCCAGCAACTCAACTCCTTTCCAAACTTCCCTACTGATGTCAAGGGCACCACCATCCTCCCGGTCACCCAGGCTCCAAACCTAGGTCATTCTCAACTCCTTATTATTTGTCACCCCCACATCAATTATGTTGCCAAGGGCTTGTCAGTTTTTTCTGTTTTATCAATATCTCTTCCCCATCTGCCCTTCTCTTCTGTGACCCTGCCACCATTCTGATATAGACCTTTATCACATCATGCCTCCACAGCCTTCTGACTGGTCTTCCTGCCTTATCTCTCCCATTCCAATCCATCCTCAGCTAGCAGAAGTGCTATTCATAAATATCAGTTGTCTCAATACCTCCAGGGGCCCATGTAAAATCCCCTTTGGCTTTTAAAGTCATTCAAAACTTGTCCCCTTCCTACCTTTCCAGTGACCTTTACACTTCACCTCCTAGTTACTCGACAATGCAGTGACACTGACCTCCTTGTGGTTCTTTGGACAAGATGTCTCCCAACTCTGAGCATCTTTATTGGCTATCCTCCAAACCTGGGACTCTCTCCCTCCTCATCTCTCCCTTCTGGCTTCCCTGGCATCCTTCAGATCCCCATTATAATCCCACTTTCTGCAAGAAGACTTTCCCAAATCCTCTTCAGTCTATGACATTGTGTCCAATTTCTCTTGCTTGCATATGGTTGTTTACATTGTTTTCTCAATTAGGCTGAGTTGCTTGAGAACAGAGGGTATTTTTGCCTTTCCTTTTATCGTTGAGGAACCTGAGGTTAAGTGACTTGCCCAGGGTCACACAGCTAGTAAGTGTCTTGATTTGAGACTTGATTTGAACTCAGGTCTTCCTGACTCTATCCACTGTACCAGCTTTCTTATTATTATTATTTTTACAGCATCCATTGCAAAGTTCTTTTGTTGTTGTTCAATTCTTTCACTCATGCCCAACATTTTGTGACTCCATTTGGGGTTTTCTTGGGAAAGGTACTGGGGTGGTTTGCCATTTCCTTCTCCAGTTCATTTGACATATGAGGAAACTGAGGAAAATAGGGTGAAGTGCCTTGCCCAGGGTCAAATGGCTGGTAGGTGCCTGAGGCCAGTTTTGAACTCAGGAAAGTGAGTCTTCCTGACTTCAGGCCTGGTGCTCTGTGCATTATGGTGCCCCCTAGCTGCCCAAAGTTGTTTGGAGGGCACATTTTTATTCTTGCTCTAGGTATATTTCATGCTGCTTGCCTTGGCGGCCAATATCACTAGTTACAGCTCTGTTGAGTAGGCTGCTTGTGGGGGATCATGGGAGACCAGAGCTAAGACTTATACAAGCTGAGAAGCCTTAAATGAGGTCACTGTACCTGTGGCTATGAGAGTCACTGAAGTAGCGAATACATCCTAAAGTACTTGAGGATATGGACTGTATTTTTTACTTCTACATCAGCTCCTAAGGCACCTAGTGGAGATCCAAGCACAAAGTAGGGGTTCAGTGAATAGATTTTGGTTATATAGTCTTTAGAGTTCTGAGAATAGAGAAGGAAGCAGAAATGGTGGTAGGGTGGATAAGTGAGAAATAACAGAAGGGGATATAGACATCAGGAATGAGACCCACAGAGCATTTAGTACACAGTGGATCATTAGAACGTGTCAGTTCCTTTCCCATTCCAGCCTGCAAACAGAGTGGAACCTCACTGAATTTAACAACAACATCTCTTGTTGAAGAAATGTGATTTTATTACATATAACCTATGTACATATAACAAATGGGGAAGCTAGGTGATCCTAGGGAGGTTGTTGCAATGTGGCTTCCGATCTGGGCTGGTGATATGTACAAGCATGTATAAAATGAGCCATGCTATGGCTAGCACCATATGGAGCAGCTAAGTGCAGCAGTGGATACAGTGGATAGATAGGGGCTTGGAATAAGGAAGATTCAACTTCCTGAATCCAAAGCTAGCCTCAGACCCTCACTAACTGTGTGACCCTGGGCAAGTCATTTTACCCTGTTTTCCTCAGTTTCCTCATCTGTCAAATGAGCTGGAGAAGGAAAACTATTCCAGTACCTTTGTCAAGAAAACCCCAAATGGGGTCACAAAGAGTTGGACATGACTGAAACAACTGAACAACAACACATATAACAACTCAAGGCTAATAAAATGTTTGCCTAGTAGAAATCCTTAGGGGACCTACTTAAACGAATAGATAAGAGTGAGCTTTAATTTGGAAAATCAATTATTTTTGCATGTGAATGATACTTCTAAAGTCCTTGATAGTACCTGACTTGTGTGTTCTTTTAAGCTGTGTAAATATTCCCCCAATCATCTTATATTCACACTGTTTATCTGATTAGACTATTCATTCCTTGTAAATGACACAAAAGTTGAGCTTTAGCCCAGGCCCTATTCTAATTATTTTTTTTAAAAATTAGTGAAGTACTGAGCTCTGATTTAATAAGGATTGTATAACCTTTCCAAGGCACTTGGGACATAGTGAAAGAGAAAAGGAAGCAGAAAAGAGAGGAGAGTGGGATAGAGAAGACAGAATAGAAAGAAGACAAAACTTGAGCAAGAGAGAAAGAGAAGAGACAAAGATGGGTCAACT
Source organism: Notamacropus eugenii (assembly GCF_028372415.1). Taxonomy (NCBI): domain Eukaryota; kingdom Metazoa; phylum Chordata; class Mammalia; order Diprotodontia; family Macropodidae; genus Notamacropus; species Notamacropus eugenii. The sequence continues at coordinate 132,940,051 of NC_092872.1, read as the reverse complement.
GTCTTCTTTTTATGAATCTGAGTAACCATCCCTCTTCTCTCTTCTTCCTCTCTTCTTGAATTGAGAGACCTTATTCCATGTGAGCAGGAAAAGGTATGAAGTGCTAAGTTCTTCCTGACACCCACCCAGGGATAACAGGAGAAGATTTGTAGAGACAGAGCTATTCACTGTAAGGCATCCTCCTCCTTGCTGAACCAATGCCTTAAGCATTGAATAACTGAACCCTTTTCTTTACTAGATGCAAGGCCATATACACACACACATGCACACACACATGCATACACATGCACACCTACATATACACACACACGTGCACACATACACACATATATATAAAATCAGGCATTCAATTAATACTGGTGGTTGGTGATGAGGAGGAAGATAAAGGAACAGAGGAGGAAGAGGATGGATCTGTTATTTTGATTTTCTTGCTTCATTGCCCATGAAAGAAACATCCTCCACTAACTGAGCCTGACTCAGGCAGATAGTCTAGGCATTAATGAGTTTGCCATGCTTGGACTACAGTGAGAAATTCCTAGCTCAGCATAAACAAACACATTAGAAATATATTCAATAAAAACGGAATTGATGGCAATTATGCTAGAAAAAATGATGCACACCATTTTTCCTAACAAAATGATGGAAATGGATCAACAATCAATGCCTATCCTAGGCCCAGTAGAGCCTACTGTGTGTTATCTAAAAGGAGCAGAAGAGTCAGAGTTCTCTTGGGACCACCAGGAAAACGGCAAGAGGGAGAGAGAAAGAGAGGGAGAGGGAGGGAGGGAGAGACAGAGACAGAGAGAGGGAGGGAGAGAGAGGAAGAGGGAGAGAGAGAGGGAGAGAGAGGAAGAGGGAGGGAGGGAGAGAGACAGAGGGAGGGAGGGAGAGAGACAGAGGGAGGAGAGAGAGAGAGAGAGAGAGAGAGAGAGAGAGAGAGAGAGAGAGAGAGAGAGAGAGAGAGAGAGAGAGAGAGAGAGAATATTGTGTACTACTAGTCTAGCAAAAAAGAGGAAAGCATAGCCAAGAGAAAGACCTCAGAAGACCTGTTTCTAAAAGACCTGCCTACTACTTTTAGTCAGGTCAAATCATATGCTAGGTTGTGGGCATGCTCTTTAGCAAGTCCAGAGAATATGAGACAATACCTTCTCTTCTTCATTTCAAGTTCTACCAGATCTGAAGGTCAGAGGAGGTAGTGTATCATTTTCCAAGGGATAAGTCAGTTTTCAAAAGGGTGTCCTGCCCTATTCATAATAGAAAGCTACCTCCTCATTCCAGGTAACATGACTTGCTAGGCCAAGCAAGCAGGCCCCTAATAAGGCCAAAGTAGGAAAAATAAAATTTCATGTGTAACCATGGTAGCACACCATCCTTCAAGATATGAGCCCTAGGATACAATTTTGGGTCTATATATCAAAAAAATTGCTCTGGCCCTCACCCAGGAAAACCCTGAGGAACTCAGTGCATTTTAGGAATTTATTTTGCTTTCCATAAAAAGAGAAATTTGCCACAAATTTTTCTAATTGTTTTCAGACCTGGCTTATAGACAAGTTGGGAGAAAGGATATGTTCAGTGTTGTACAGCTCCAGTACATGAATAAATACATATAGGATGTGGAAAGATCACTGGATTTTTGGGATCAGAGAATTTGGTTCAAATCCCAACCTTGCTACTTGCTGTTTGTGTTGCCTTGGACAGGCCACTTCATTTGTCAGGGCTTGGGTGAACTAAATGACCTCAAACGTCCTTCTAGCTCTTGGCCAACTTTCTGACCTGTCCCTCTCTCTCTCTTCCTTGGAGTCTGAGTCTGACCATCCTGCATCAAAATGTGAGTCAAGCGAATTGAAGAATCTGAGCTAATATTTGGGGTTTTCCTCAGTGGTATGAAGCCTATATTTGAAAATTCCTTCAAACCATAACAAAACTGAAGACATGTGCTTGGGTTTTCTGGCTGGACAAGATGGCAGTGGATAGAATGGGAGAAAAGAGTCCAGCTGGAGAAGAAGACATCTCTGTCAGGAGCCTGTATCCAAAAAGGATGAGGCAAGAAGTCATTCTTGGCCATTCCCAGTTTCATTACAAGAGATCAGAAACACCCACTATCCAGATAGAAAGACTGAAATAAAAGAGGGGAACAAAAATCAATTTAGACCAGATTCTAGGTTTAACTGTGTTTCCTCCACAGGAAATGAAATAGCCAATCAACAATATCCTTTATGGTATGAACTCTGGAGGATACAATAAGAAGGACTGTTGGACTTAGGATCCGAGGATCTGAGTTCAAATCCTGACTCTGTCACTTACTACCTAGGTGACTGTGGGCAAGTCACTTAGTTTGTCTGGGCCTGGGTTTTCTCATCTATAAAATCTGTAAAATGGGAGCAAATAATGATTTCTAACATGCCTTCTAGAACTGACCACAATCACAGATATAAGCCATAGTCTTTGCCCTCAGGAAGTTTAGAATTCAGTCATATCTGAGAGCTGATTTGGTACTCCTCCCAGAGAATTTGGATTGTAAAAAAGGAACCTGAGAAGGGATGTGCTTAATCCAAAGAAATGAATTATTGATGATGGAATTTTGGACATCAGTTGGAGAAATGTTTTGGGGACTGGAGAAGAAGGTTGGCAGACGAGGCATCCCAAATATCCTTCACGTCATGTCTTCTATCCCACGTAAAGCAGCAAGATGAAGCTTTTTTCTCTTTGGTTTTTTACTCTTTGGTTACTCTTTTTCATGACAAACATTTCTTAATCATGGCTGGATTAAGCTGAACTGGTCAGGGCTGGACAGGCTGCTGTTTTGGGAAGGGAGAGAGAGTCATCAGACCATGGAGAAGGACGTGATTTGTATTATTCTACACACCTTGAAACCCATCCAAGTTAAGCTTCATCTCCAGGCTCCTTGCCTGGCATGTGCCTCCCCCGTCTCTTTTTAGCACCGTAGAGTGTTAGAGATGGAAGAAACCTAAAAGTTCATCCAACGCAAACCCTTCATGCTACAGCTGGGGCCTCAGAAAGGCCCAAGGTCACACAGACAACCAGCCTGGGCCAGGACCAAAAGCCAGGTTGCCTGACTTCCACGGCAACGCCCTTCCTACTTTACCCCTCTGCCTCTGCTTATTCCTACATTTTATTATTTATGTTGAGATACTGACTACAGTTTGCTGGCCTACCTAGGAAAAATTACTTAAAATCAATTTCTTATGGTCTGATAACTGATTTTCCATTTAAATGGCCTCCAAACAGATTTCAGTACCTGGATTGGCTTCTCAGATCTGGTATCAATCAGGAGAGAGTGAGAATGATCTTTCTATACCAAGAGGCCAGATTTCTTGGAATAAGATGTTGGGAGGAGAAGACAGTACACCTAGATAGGGAAATTTGGAGGATGGTAGGGTCATGTGAAGGATAAAACCATGGTGACCTTAGGGATGGAGTAAAAACTAGAAGACAGGAAGAAGAAATCAAATTAATTCTTTCTTAGTACTTCCAGGAACTAGAGAGGATATCCTGCAATAAACCAACATACAGTCAGTGAATTATTTATGTAATAAACCATAAAATCTAGTTCATGCTAACTGGATATGTGACCTTGAACAAGTGAGAGGATTTAGAGCTGCAAGAGATCATGTAGTAAATTTCATTCTCCCCTTTTTTTACAGAAGAGGAAACTGAGGTCAAGAGAGTATGTCAGTCAATCAACAAGCATTTTTTAAGCACCAGATGTTGTGCTAAGCACTAAGGAAACTAAGAAAGACAAAAATCAGTCCTTGAACTAAAGTAGCTCACATTCTAATGGGGAGACAACCTATAATAAATTAGGCACATACAAAATACATAGAGTATATATGGAAGGCAATCCAAGAGAGGAAGGCATTATTAGCTGGGGGAAAGGGAAAGACAAATTATTTCAAGGGAAAAGTGAGATTGGGCCTGGGTCTTAGATGATGGCCACAAAGGAGTGGGATTTAAACTGTAGAAGGTGGAATTGGATCTGAGTCTTGAAGGAAGCCAAGGATTTGCTCCAAGTCACAATGATAATAACAGGACTAGGAACTAAATAACAGAACAAGTTCCCCAGGTACTTCAGCTCTAAATCACTGCTCTTTGGATTATGTTACATTGTCTTCTTGGTTCACACCTCTCTGTACCTCAGTTTCTTCATCTGTAAAATGAAGATAAAACTCATGTCTTCTAAGGAAAGTTTATACAAATGTGTGTGGCCAGAAGTAGAGGCACACATCTGAGAGAGAGGATGATGGATAGCTTGAGCTCAGAATTTCTGAGCTGCGATAGTCTAAGATTGGGTGTCCATAGGAAGACCACCCAGAGCAGGAAGCCATCAGGTTGCCTAAGGAGGAACAATGTGACTTAGGTGAGAAATGGAGTAAGGCAAAGCTCCTTCCCAATCTGTGTTGGAAACAACCACGAATGGTCACTGCACTTTAGCCTAGGCAAGACAGGAAGGTTCAGACTCAAAATAATGATACTAAAGTATGTGTTAACTATTTTATTATTGTTTCCTGTACTTGGAATACCTTACTTACTTATCCACTCCTTTGCAACTGAACAAATGCTACCCATTCTTTAAGGCCAGGCCTCAGTCCCATTTTTCCCTTGAAATAATTTGTCTTAGATGACACAGCTGGTCTGTGGCCTAGCCAGGCCTCAGCTCCCAAGGCTGGGCCATTTTCCACTGCACTTTCTTGTGTCCTCACCTGCCAGTGACAAATTCCCAGCAGAGAGAGAAGCCATCTGGAGACCCAACTCTGGAGCCTACCAAGAGGCCAAAAATAATAATAATTACTCTTATTGCAGTGTGGTCCTAAAGTAAACAGGCAGGAGAAAAGGAGAAAAGGAGAGTATATAAGCAGTTAGGAGGCTGTTTTAGTGCCAGCTGGGGAGAAGCCCCAAGGGACCACGTGGTGTTTGTTTTACCAGCACTTAACGGTTGTCCTGAAGAAGCCGAGAACAAAGTGGAGGTGTTCTAGAGTCAATATTGTTCCAGGAAACAATGTCACTGAGGTTGTTCTCTCCTGATGTTGGAGGTAGAATAGGGCAGCCTCTGGGCTGAAGCTGATATGAGTTCCCCAGAATGCTTTTTTCCAGAGATGTGTGCCAGGGGAGATTAGGATCACAAAGCTCAACATGTTTATTCTTACTGAAGAGATTAGCAGCTTTGGGGGTATTTTTGGTCTCTGAAAAAAGGAAGGCTTGGGGGTTGAATCCAAGTCAGCCATAATGAAGCCAGGCCAGTCTCCGACTGGGCCTAGGGAATGAGGAAGCCAAAGCTGCCAGGAGGAAACCCTCTGGTCAAAACTAAGAATTTCATCATCCAGAGAACCATCCTGGACTTACTTTCTCCCTAGGATTCTCTTTGGAGACCTTCCTAAACCAAAGATTAAATCATAAAGTTAGAGCTAAAAAGGATATAAGAAGCCATCTGGTCCAACAACTGCTTCACCCCATTTTGCAGATGAGGAAATTGAGGCAGACAGTTTCAAAGATCAGATTTGAAACCACGTCCACCCAGAGTGCTTTCCACAATGCCTCATTCAAAGAAAGGGAGTCAAGTACCCAAAGCTTCCTCCAAACTGGCCTTGTTTGGGCCAACACCTCCTCTAGGTCTCTGCTTCTTCACCAAAGACAGAGAGCATCCTCACTTCCAATACGGATTTAAGGTCAACATAGTAAAACCTTAGAGACTGTTGAATGGCGGGCATGCTCTTGCTCTGGCTAACTGGGTTTTCTATCTGGAGCTGGAGGGGACATTAAAGATTATTTTGCTCAATTTCTTCATTTTACACATGAAGAAAATGTGAATAACACTTAAAGAGATGAGTCATTTAAATTCCTCTGGAGCCCAGAATCTTCTGTACAATAGCAAGTTGGCTTAGGTGATCTCTAAAGTCTTTTCAATATTTAAAATGACTTGCTCCAAGCCTCACAGTGACAGAGCAAGTCCTGACTTGAATAGACTCTCTCTGGCCTCTATATCTCCAACTATCTAAAGTAAGAGTAACTTCAACTACCTTTTTTGTTGCAAATTCTCATAAAATACCTTAAGATCATTTTCTTTTTTCAGTCTAAAAAGTCTAGGGGCCATGACTAAATCTTCCTTTGCTTACTGAGGCTCCCACAAAACCTTAGAATCATCTCTGTGAAAAAGGATCCTCATGGTCCAAAATCTGAGTAGATTGGGAGATCCAACCCTTAAGATACTACACAATGGCCCAGGATAAACCGTAAATTAAAGACATAGTCAAAACTAGAACTCTGGCCTCCATTTTCTCATCCAGAGAACCATGTTGCCTTCAACTTAATTTAATAAATATCTATTAAGTGCCTACTATGCACAGTGTATCACGGTAGGGGCCTAGGGATACAAATGTGAAAAATCATGTATTCTTTTCCCTCAAGGAGCTTTCAATCTGACAACAATAACAATTATTAATAAAAAGTATTGATGACAGCACTGAGATAGTGCTTTATGTTCCACAAAGTGCTTTTTTTAACATTATCTCATCTGATTCTCATAATAATCCAAATGTTCTTATTCCTAATTTACATGTGAACCTCATGGACTTACATCAGAGAAGTGAAGGATTTCAGTTTCTTCTCTGAAGCCACCTGATCAATCATGAAAGTGTGACACAGCCTTAAGGCCACTATCCTGACCTATGCTAGTGGGTTAGGACCCAGAGGGTGACTGTTACTTCTCCCATCAGAGTTCCAGCAATAGAAGTTACCCTGATATCATGAGTCAGGAGGCCCTACTGGGTTACTTTCCCGTTGATTATCAGATGACATCAAGTAGCCAAGTCAAACTGCATTAACTTTCGGAAACAGGTATTACTAAAGGTGTAAAGTAAGGCCAGTTGGTACAACCCCCTGCCCCCCCATGCACACACCTTGGTTATGCTCTCCCACAAGCATGTACAAAGTCTGAGGGAAAGTGGGCTCAAGCTCTGAGCAAATGTGGCAAAGAGGTTAACGCAGCTTTTGGAAGTATTTTTTTAAATTTTTTTTGGAAGTCTTTTTGCTGGAAATCCTTTTCTGCCTGTCTTGGGACCCTCATGTTCTTTCTTAGGCACAGAGTAGCTTCCTCCTGGACTCCTTATAGAGACCCCAAACTGCCTTTTCTGTCTGTATTTAATTTGTCCTTGGTTCCTGATTCAGATGCTGCCACTGACCGTTATCATTCAGGGGACACTTCCAGAGTCTGGATAAGAAAGCCAAAACTTCAGAGTTCACAAAGTCTCTGGTTAAGGGGAAAAAGGGTGGAGACAGAGGGTCTTCTTATCTCCTTTTCAGTGATGCCTTGTCATGGTCCTCAGGTGTGACCTTTGGACTGAGTGCAAATTTTACAGAACAAATCCTTTTATGAAGGGGATTTGTACTGTGAAGTTTGGATTCAGTCAAAGGGCCACACTTGAAAACTTAGAGGGCCACATGTGACTTCTAGAGGTCACAGATTCCTCACACCCCTGCTCTAGACTACAGACACTCCAGTGCTCAGGTTCTGAAACAGCTTGCTGGTTTATACAAAACTAATCAACCATATGTCTCTTCAGTCAAGCCCAATACACATCCTGTACTGTTGGTTTCACCTAATAACCTGAAGTGCTCCAATCCTTCCCCACTTGATTAACTGGGTTGCCAGCACCTAATCTAATGACTTTGATGGATTGATCTACTAAACATGTCTAGACTTTGTTCAACCCTATCCCACACTTCTGATTGATTGATTGATTCAACCTCTAAGTTCTGGCCCTCTGTAATTACTTAGAGGTTTGGAATACCTTGCCCCTTACAAAAGCCAGTAAGTAAATATATATTAATGTCACATACTAGGCACTCTGGTAGACTTTGTGACAAAAGTGAAACAATCCTAACCCTCAAGTTGCTGACATTCTTACAAGGAAGACAATATGTGCACATATAGGTATATAGAAAAGATCTAAAACTAAATATGAGATCATTTCAGGGACAGGAACTAACAGCTGGGGAAACCAGGAAAGAATTGAGGTAAAGATGATGTTTGAGCTAAGTAAGTCTTGATGGAAATTCGAGCTTTTATGAGACAGAGTCATGCAACCAAGCATGAGGGACGGTCCAGGCAACGGCGTAGAGGTGAGAGAATGTCATACGTGGGACAGTAAAGAGGTCAGCTTGGCTGGACCGAGAGTATTTCAGTGCTGGGGAAGGTAGGTTGGAGCCAGGCTAGAATGGGCTTTATATGTCAAACAGAGAAGTTTATATTTGATCCTAGAGGAAACAGGGAACCACTGGAGTTAATCAAGTAGGAGAGTGATGTGATCAGATCTGTACTTAAGTTTAACATATAACTGAAAAAGAAACTCTTCTGCAAAATATCACACAGGTATTCATTCAGACCATGCCTGAAGATCGTCAGTGAGGGAAATGCTACTATGAGACTGCTTTATAGCTGATGCTTTCAAGGACCCTTTCCCAACAAGTCAAAAACCTTAAGTGAATTTTTTTTACAATCCTAAGATTTTCTTTCACTCAATCCTTTCTACACAATGAGTCCTTACTATCATCTAATTCTCCAACATTCCCCACACTGATTCAGCTAGAAACACTCAATGGGTGAGGATCACTCAGTGAGTAAAAAGTCTATCCCTTGAGTAATTTGGATTACTCAAGGGGAAAAAATCTAGATATTGGCCTTTACCAAAGGCGAAGAGATCAGTAATGGTTTGACTGCAGCTCTAGGGATGGTTCTGGGTAGCCCTTTGGTCTCAGTCTTACCTCTGGGCCTTTCCCCATTCTCTACTCATTGCCACACTTAGAGAGGGCACCACACAACTTAGCATTGGATCACACATTGTCTTATATGATTCTATTTTGTGCAATGCTGCATGCCTTATTTCCTACATTTGACTATAAATGCTCTCTATGACACAGAGCAAGGACCATTTCCATTTAAAAGATAATTCAACAGACATTTCATTAAGCAACTACTATGTGCTAGCCACTATTCTAGGCACTGAGGATGCAAAGATAAAACAGTCCCTCTCCTCACAGGGCTTTTATTTTACTATCCTCTTCTTCTCCAGCAGAGGATTGTGTATAGAGTTCAATGAACATTTGCTTAATTAAAATGAATCACCACCAGTTGCTCTCTCTTCCCTAAGTCTATCATTCCCATCAGGAGGGCCAGCTAGGACAGCAAGGAGTGACTCCCATCTGAGGTCTTATAACGGGACAAGTTAGAGCCAACCCCTGCACATCTCTGGACACCACACTGAGAGTCTGCCTAGGTAAACTAGGGGCTTGTCAGTAGGGGTGGAACAAGATGGCGTTAAGAGGAAGGGTCTCGCCCTGGTTGACAACGTGGCAGTTCCGGGTATCGCATGAAAAAGCTATCCATATAAGGAAATCAGTTATGTGATAGGCTTGCAATGTATGCTTATGTAACCGAGGCTATGAAAGTGTGTGAGCTAGCTGGAATAAACGGAGTAAATCACTATCCTGTCTCCGTCTCATTCATTACTCACTAGATCAAGGTCTCTTGCTGGACAAGAGCTTTGGGGGACCCCAAAAATGGTCTAGGGTATCCCAACAAGGTCTCATGTTCAGCATTCTCCAAAATTACTGGTTCTATCAGGACTTCTTTTCCCCTGTGTGGTGGATTAACTTTGAACTCGCCCCAGCATCTACCCAAGAGAAACCTCTCTTTGGCTCACTTTGCCCCCTCAGCTTAACCATACTCTGATACTTTGATACTGATTTTTCCCATTCTTAGTTTGGTAAATAGCAAGAGAGTCTTATTTACTGAACTCCTATTGATTCTGTGTTGTAGATAGCAGTGTCAAGATGATAAAAGTTAATTACTTAGTATGTGGAAGGGAATTTGCCCAGAAGCTAGAATTCACTAATTCACTGGACCTTGTTGGTAATGTGTGTTCCTTCAAGCTTGTCAGACATCCAGATCTAACAGTCATGTTATATCGGAAAGAGTTGTGAACAGGGAAGCTGAGCCCTGGGCTTACTGCATCATGGGGGGTAAATCATTTAGCCACTCGAAGACTGTTTCTTCATCTACAAAAGAGAGATAATCATACCTGACCTATCTAACTCGCAGGGTTATTGCAAAAAGGCACCGTGGTGGGGAGGAAAAAGGAAAGGGCCATGTTCTGATTTTAGCAGTCATTTGTAAGATGTGTGACATCAGACAAGTCTCTTTGCCTCTCTGGACTTCAATTCACTAAAATGAGATGAACCTCAAGGTCCCTTCCCAATCTGAAGTTCTATCACTATAGAATTCAATGACAGAGGATCTGGGAAATCTCATGAAGGCTGTGGTCTTCACTGAGTTTGGAGTCAAAGAAACAGATCCCATCTTTGCCACTTAACACTTTTTTGACCTTGGACCATTCACTTAACTTCTCTACAGGCCTCAATTTCCTAATATATAAATTGAGAGAGCTGAAGTAATTGTCCTCTGAAGCCCCTCCCAAACCTCAGTCTGCTTCTATAACTGGAGGGTCGTATGCCGCTGTAAGAAGTCATTGGATTTATTTTTACATTTACATCCTGGACCTGTCGAGATTAGTACCAGTTCTGGAACTTAGAGAGGCTGAGAGACCTACCCAGAATCAAATGCATGTCAAAGGCAATATTCGAACCCAAGATTTCCTGATCCTGAGGCTGATGCTCTATCCATTGTGCTATACTGCCTCTCCTTGGATTATATGGGATGATAGGAAGAGTTTGATTTGTAATCAAACAACCAAGTATAGACTCCTGGCTCTTCTACTTACCCATCTATAAAGACACTGAACATGTCATTTTCACTCTGATCCCAGTAATATTATCTGTCAACTGAGAAGGTTAGACTATATGATCACCAACTTCCCCTCCAGAGGGTCCTATGATTAGTGTCTCAGATTAGCTAGCAGTAACCTAAGAGAGAGCAGAGGTCCCGAGACCATTGGTGTGGTGGAGGAAAGGAAGGCTCAGATGGTATCATTCCACCCAGGGAGGAGAATAACACTCAAATAAGGAATGATGAAAAAAAATCTTACCTATTTCACAACTTTTTCCACGGTAAAGATTCTTAAAAGCTCTCTCTCAGATTCATTCACCTTGACAAAACTAGAGGAAAACCTGAGTTTGAATCCTAGCTCAGACACCTCAACTAAATTCACCTTATTTGCATGACCTCCAGAAAGTCACCTAACCATTCTCTGCTTTATTTTCTTCATCTATAAAATGGGGGCAAACCTTGTAGGTTTAATGTAAGAATCAATTTTAACCTTGGGTAAATCACATAACCTCCCTTGATTTCCTCATCTGTAAAATAGGGATGTTAACAGGACTTGCTTCACTGGGTTGTTGTAAATATCAAAACTGGAAAATGTACATAAAAAGTTTTGGAAAGCTTAAAGCACTATGTAAATGTTAGCTATTATTAGTATCATCATCATCTTCAGAATTCTTAGTGTAACGTTTTGTTCTGTCTCCTTTTATTCTGGAGCTGTCCTGACCTAACTCCCAATTAGACAGCACCACCTGCTGTTCTTACATAGAAGCTGGACCTCATTTCAAATCTCAGGTATCTAACAAAGTTATTTTTTCCCTTTCATTACTGAAGTGGGAAGTTAATTCAAGATACCTGAGATTTCAGGGTTCATTTTTTTTCAATTTCATTTTTTTTAGATGAAGATATTGAAGTGTGCTGATTATAGTTCAAGATGACACAAAACTGGACAGATCCTGCTCAGTCGGGATCTTGGATGTCTGGAAGATGCATTGTAGAGACAAAGGCTCCTGGGTTCAAAGAATCAACCACACATGTATCGGGTGGTTCAACAAACCTTTTTAAAATGTTATTATGTGCCAAGCACTGAACCACAAATATAAAAAGAACAAAAATAAAAAAGAAACCCCGAAAACTACTTAATCATAATTACTAATCTTTGACCCATAGAGGAGAGAAGAAAATGTACCTCCCTCCCTCCTTTGCAAGGGTGAAGGGATCTGAGAGTGGGATAGTGTATTGAATGTCAGACTCAGTTGATGTATGGTTAAGATTTGCTGATTTCCTTTTTCTTCTTCCTTTTTTTTCTTACAAGAATAGCTCACTGTGTAGTGGAAGGAGAGAGATGTATTCAGAAATAAAGGTAGTGGAAAAACAAAATATATCAATAACTTTAAAAAAAAAGAAAGAGATCGATATTTCACAGTAATGTGGCAGAAAGAGTCCAGAACAAGATTGTGAGTTTGTTGTATTCGTCCTTCATTTTTGAAGAAGACCATGACATCAGAGAAATGTTGACATGACTTGCACTTGACTTTGTTTTGAGTGAGGGAGGGCTGTTCAAGGTTACCAGCCTCACTTTCTCCTCCTGAGTCATCTGGATCCAGTGACCAGATATTCATCAGGATGACTGGAGATGGCCCAGGATGTAATGGGAGACCTTGGTCTTTTTAGGCAAGGCCTTATCAGGTCCTCACTTAGAGGGAAGTAATGCCTATTCAGTGAATAGGCCTCTTTAAGAAGTAGTCAGAGAGGAGCCAAGATGGAGGAGGAGAAAGATACACATACTCTAGCTCTTCCCCCACAACTCATAAAATACCTGTAAAGAAAGACTCTCAACAAATTCTAGAGCAGCAGGAGCCATAGAACAACAGAGTGGAGATTTCCAGCCCAGGATGACCTGGAAGGCTGACAGGAAAAGTCTGTCCCACCAGATGTGGAGCAGAGCCCAGCCCAGCCTTCGCTGCATGGTGGGACGAGGACCTGAGCAGGCCTTGGGGGTGGAATCCTGGCCACAGCAGCCAGTTTACAGATCCCTCAACCCACAGGCACCAAAGGCAGCTTCAACGGTCAGTGAAAGGGCTTTTTCACCTCCATGACAAGGGAGCACAGTCCTCTCCTAGACCCGACCCCAAGCGGTGGCTAGGGCAGCAGCAGGGTAGCAGCCCTCAGCAGGCAGCAGCCGGTCTCCATTGTTCCATTGTTGAAGTGCTCAGCTTAAAGCCCCTGGGGGAATTGAGCAGCTGATCTAATCTCAGCCTTGAGTCTGGTCAGGGAATAAACTCTTCTATCTTGATTGTGCCACCTTGGAGGAACTGAGATCTTACAGGTCCCCAGAGTATATCCTACTCTTGACAAAGGACCAAAAAGTCAAGTAACTGGTTGGGAAAATGCCCAAAAAAGGGAAAAAATAAGACTATAGAAGGCTATTTTCTTGGTAAACAGATATTCTCTCCCATTCTTTCAGATGAGGAAGAACAATGTTTACCATCAAAGGAAGACATAATAGTCAAGGATGCTGCATCCAAAACCTCCAAAATAAATATGCAATGGTCCCAGGCCATGGAAGAGCTCAGAAAGGATTTTGAAAATCAAGTAAGAAAGATGGATAAAAAATTGGGAAGAGAAATGAGAGAGATGCAAAAAAATCATGAAAAATGAGTCAACAGCTTGCTAAAGGAGATTCAAAAAAATGCTGAAGAAAATAACACCTTTAAAAATCAGATAACTCAATTGGCAAAAGAGGTCCAAAAAGCCAATGAGGAGAAGAATGCTTTAAAAAGCAGAATTAACTAAATGGAAAAGGAGGTTCAAAAACTCACTGAAGAAAATAGTTCTTTCAAAATTAGAATGGAACAGATGGAGGCTAATGACTTTATGAGAAACCAAGAAATTACAAAAGAATGAAAAAATGGAAGATAATGTCAAATATCTCATTGGAAAAACAACTGACCTGGAAAATAGATCCAGAAGAGATAATTTAAAAATTAAGAAACTACTTGAAAGCCATGATCCAAAAAAGAGTCCAGATATCATCTATCATGAAATTATCAAGGAAAATTGCCCTGATATTCTAGAACCAGAGGGCAAAATAAATATTGAAAGAATCCACCAATCACCTCTTGAAAGAGATCCAAAAAGAGAAACACCTAGGAACATTGTAGCCAAATTCCAGAGTTCCCAGGTCAAGGAGAAAATACAAGCAACCAGAAAGAAACAATTCAAATATTGTGGAAATACAATCAGGATAACACAAGATCTAGCAGCTTCTAAAGGGATTAAAGGGCTTGGAATATGATATTCCAGAAGTCAAAGGAACTAGGATTAAAACCAAGAATCACCTACTCAGCAAAATTGAGTATAATACTTAAGGGGGAAAAATGGTCATTCAATGAAATAGAGGACTTTCAAGCATTCTTGATGAAAAGACCAGAGCTGAAAAGAAAATTTGACTTTCAAACACAAGAATCAAGAAAAGCATGAAAAGGTAAACAGGAAAGAGAAATCACAAGGGACTTACTAAAGTTGAACTATTTATATTCCTACATGGAAAGATAATATTTGTAACTCTTGAAACTTTTCTCAGTATCTGGATAGTTGGAGGGATTATACACACACACACACACACAGAGGGAGAAAGAGAGAGACAGAGACACAGAGAGCACAGGGTGAGTTGAATAGGAAGGGATCATATCTAAAAAAATTAAATTAAGGGGTGAGAGAGGAATATATTGGGAGGAGAAAGGGAGAAATGGAATGGGGTATATTATTTCTCATAAAAGAGGCAAGAAAAAGTTTTCCAATGGTGGGGAAAAGGGGGGAGATGAGAGGGGAAAAGTGAAGCTTACTCTCATCACATTTGGTTCAAGGAAGGAATAATATGCACACTCAATTTGGTATGAAAATCTATCTTACAATAATGGAAAGTAGGGGAGAAGGGGATAAGTAGGGTAGGGGAGGATGATGGAAGGGAGGGCAAATGAGAGAAGGGAGCAATTAGAAATAAACACTGTTGGGGAGAGACAAGGTCAAAAGAGAGAACAGAAGAAATGGGGAGCAGGATAGGATGGAGGGAAATATAATTAGTCTTACACAACATGACTATTTTGCAAGTCATTTGAAAAACTACACATATATAGCTTATATTGAATTGCTTGCCTTCTCAGTGGGGATGGGGAGGGAGGGAGGAAGGAAGAGAGGTTGAAACTCAAAGTTTTAGAAATAAATGTTAAGAATGGTTTTTGCCTACAACTAGGAAATAAGAAATACAGGTAATGGGGTATAGAAATTTACCTTGCCCTACAGGACAAGAAAGAAGATAGGGATAAGGGAGGGGAGGGGTGTTAGAAGGGAGGGTACATTGGTAGAAGGGGCAATCAGAATGCACAGTGTTTTGGGGGGGAGAGGAGAGATGGGGAAAAAATTTGGAACTCAAAATTTTGTGAAAATGAATGTTGAAAACTTAAAATTAATTAATTGATTAAAAATAAATTTTAAAAAAAGTAGTCAATGTCCCTTTTAGTGAGCAAAAGAAAAAATAACTAAATGAAGCTGGGAGGGAAAGAGAAGTGGAGCTTGCGCAGAGACCTATTGTTGTCCAACCTGTGGGCTTCAGAGTGCACCGGGCTTAAGGTTTGGGAAATGACAAAGAAAGAAGGAAAGGACATCTAGCCAGTAAATCCCAAAGGAAGGGGAGAGGGAGGGAGAAGGAAGAGGATAAACTGGGTCCCCACTCAGGCAGAACAAGAGAAATGATAATGAAGCACTCCCTTTAGGCTCACTCTTCAAACCCCCACTCACATTAGCAGGTCAGATCCCCAGAGGACAGATAACGGACTGCTCCTCCCCTCCCAATTCTAAGGGTAAGTCTGAGGGATTCTGGTTTCTAATACAATCGGTTACTAGTCCCATCTGGTTTACTATCCCCAATATCAATTAACCAGTTGACTTTTCTCCAATATCAATCAACTAGTTGATATCAATTATGCAAATCAATTTCACAAGAAAGAATTTACTGAGGCTTAGCAAAGATAAAAGTTTTTTGAAAATCCTCAGACCAATGATGCACTCTCTGCTCTGTACATGCAAAGTCTCTAAAGAGAATGGACTAAAACTTAAAACACAAATGTACATGTGTAAAATGTACACATGAATATACAAAAATACACACATAGAGATGACGTGGGGCCAAGAAATATCTCAAGACTCCTAACCCTAGCAAGTTAGCTTCTGGGTAAGATATTGCCAATGACTGAGTTCATTGTGGGTGACTCCTCAAAAGATATAATGTTTCAGTTGATAGGTCAATCCCTGGCTGGGCTGAGTCAAACTGGTCACTCATCTGGCTTAGCTCCCAATCAGAATCAGCAGCACCATATTCCCATTAGTGTTCTCTGCTTCTGATTGGTTGCTGAAAGAACCCCTGATAGACCTTCTTTGGACCTTTGGAAGCTCACAAGGTCATAACCTGGTCAATTCCATTTCCATATTTTCATCAATGATCAGGAAAGAATAAACAAAGAAGGAGAGGAGCCAGAGATGCTGTGTATTTATAGACATGTAGCAACTTGGTGGGAGATAAGGCAGCCTATCTCTTTCCCATCCAGTAGGTCACACAGTCTTCAATGGAAAGCTGTCAGAGAGTGGGAGGGTATTCCTTTGAACATTTTGCATGCATATCCAGTCCCCGCTCAGACTCTACTGGGTCATTCATCCTTCTAGCTCTTTCATCAACTAGAAGACATTTCATCATCACTTAGGACTAGTTTCTCAGTCACTTATGGTCAGAAACCATTTCTTCAATGTTCCACATGCTAGATCAGCAGAAGGCAGAAAATAGGACCCACACACTCACCAAGAAAAGCAAATCCTCACATATTCTTAAGACTGAGTCTTTCTTAGCCAGTTTCCCATTAGAATGATTGTGTCGCACTCTGCACTGGTCACAATACATCTTGAATATCATGTTCTGTTCTGGGCACTATGTTTTAGGACAGACATTGACAGATTAGAATGTTCCAAGAAGTGGGAGATCTAAGGTGTGAGAGGACTCAAAACAAGGTCCTAGAAGGCTTTACTAGAAGGAATTGTGAATATTGAGCCTCAGAAAGAGAAGACTTTGGGAATAAATGATTGCCCCTTCAAACTGTTGATGGGCACACAAATGAGACTAGGGCAGTGAAGGTGTAGAAAGCTAAGACCAATGGAAAAGAATCACAAGGCAGATGATTTTGGCTTCCACCTAAGGAGGAATTTCTGAGGAAGTGAAGTTTTCCAACAATGGAAAGGGATAGCTCATGACACAGGGGTTCCCCACCCCTGAGTTACTAAGTTCCCTTTCACTAATGGTGTTTAAGCAGAGCCAGAATGACCACTTGCTGGAGTGATTGAAAAGGTACTTATGTATCAGGCAGGGAAGTGGAGTAGGTGACCACCATGAGGTCGTAGAGACAAGACTTCTCTTTCCCTCACATACCCCCCCATACTCCCTTAGCCAAGCAATCCCACAAGAATAGGATTTTAAAGGGGATGGAGCCAAAATGGCAGAGTGAGAGCGACTACTCACCTAAGCTCTAAAACAAACTCCTTCAGATACTTCTAAAAAGAGAATCTGAACAAGTTTTAGAGTGGCAGAATCCAATAGGAGACAGAGTGTGGCAGATTTCCAACCCAGGACAGACTGGAAGGTGGAGGGGAAGGATCTGTTGCATGGGGCTGGAGGAACGCACAACACACAGGATGTAACAGTGCAGACCCTGCCATACCAAAGCCAAGCAGGAAGCCCTAGGCGATCTGAAGCAACAGCAGCACTGTGGAATCTCAAACATATTAGTCCAGATGGGAGTCCAGTGGAACTGAGTGAGAGAGAACTGAAGAACCCCAGGTAACTGCAGCAGCCACTCCTGAGACTATTAGACCGCAGATTAAATGTCTGTGTCACTTACTCGAACTTCCAGGAGCCAAGATGGTGGAGTGATCGGTAAATACTCTACCCCTCTCCTTGTTGACCTTGAAAAATTTAGAGAATATTTCCCCAGGAAAAATCCTGGAACAGTGGGATCAGCTGAAGGGGTAAACAGTCTCTTAACCTGTGAGGCTAGGAAAATCACAAAGGGAGGTCCCTCTTGCAGTGACTGAAAGGGACCAGCAAAATTGAACATAATATTTTAGGCAAGGAAATAGACATTCAATGAAATAAGGGATTTCCCGACCTTCCTGATGAAAAGGCCAGAGCTCAATAGAAAATTTGATCTTTGTATGTGTGGATCCTATATAGAATTGTATGCTGTCTTGGGGAGGGAGGGGGATGATGGGGGACTAGTAGGGGGGGAAAATCTAAGTTTTATGATAGTGATTGTAGAACATTAAAAATAAAAAAAGAAAATTTTGTCTTCAAGCACAAGTCTCAAGAGAGGCATAAAAAGGTAAACAGGGAGAAAAAAACTTGTTATTCCATATGGGCAAACTGTTTATATCCCTATAAGGGAAAATAATACTTGTTAATCTTGAGAACTGTATATTTATTATGATATATAAAAGGGATATACATAGATAGAGGGAGTGGGTATAAAGTAAATGATGTGATGATAAAAATGTGATTTAAGGGTAGAAAGGGATTGTAAAGGGAGATGTGAAAAGGAGGAGGCAGAAAAAGGAAAATTACATTAAGGAAGAGGCACAAAAATGTATTATAGTGAGGGAAAAAGGAGAGGGAGATGAGAATTGTTTGAGATTTACTCTCATCTGATTTGATCCAAGGAGGGAACAACAAACCCAGTTAAGTATAGGAATCTAACTAGCTCTATAGGCAGTAGGAGGGAAAAGGGGAAAGAAAAGGGAAGGAAGAAGTAGTAAGGGAAAAGGGGAGTAAAGGGGAGGGGAGCTGAAAGGAGGGAAGGAAGAGTGAGGGAGGTGGTGGTCAAAAAATTAAAACTCTGTTGTGGAGGGGAAGGGAGAAGGGAGAACTAAAAGCATAAATGGGGGAAAGAGAGTGGAGGGAAAGACACAGATCGTAATCATAACTGTGAATGTGAATGGGATGAACTCTCCCATAAAATGGAGATGAATAGCAGAATGGATTAAAAACCATAATTCAACAATACGTTGTTTACAAGAAACACATTTGAAATGGGGGGATACACATAGGGTAAAGAAAGGTAAAATGTTGGAGCAGAATACATTGGGCTTCAGTTGATGTAAAAATAGCAGGGGTAGCAATCCTAATCTCAGACAAAGGAAAAGCAGAAATAGATCTAATCAAAAGAGATAAGGAAGGAAACTATGTCCTGCTAAAAAGCACCATAGGCAACAAAACAATATTGTTACTAAACATATATGCTTCAAGTGCTATAACATCCAGAGTATTAAAGGAGATGTTGAGGGAGTTATAGGAAGAAATAGATATCAAAACTATACTAGTGAGAGACCTCAACCTCCCCCTCTCTGAACTTGATAAATCTAACCTCAAAATAAACAAGAAAGAAGTTAAGGAGGTGAATAAAACTCTGGATAAGGTAGATATGGTAGATCTCTGGAGAAAATTGAATGGGGATAGAAAGGAATATACCTTTTTCTCAGTGGTACATGGCACATATACAAAAACTGACCATGTACTAGGGCATAAAAACCTCACAATCCAGAGCAGAAAGGCAGAGATAGTCAATGCATCTTTCTCCAATTATAATGCAATAAAAATTATATATAATAAAAGGCCATGGAAAGATAAACCAAAAATTAATTGGAAACTAAACGATCTAATCCTAAAGAATGACTGAGTTAAACAACAAATCATAGAAACAATCAACAACTTCATTCAAGAGAATGATAATAATGAGACAACCTACCAATCTTATGGGATGCTGCAAAAGCAGTTTTTAGGGGAAATTTTATATCTTTGAATGTCTACATGTGTGTGTTCATCCTTCACTGCTGAAGAAGACCATGCCATCAGAGAAATAATGAAATAATGACTTGACTTGCACTTGACTTTGTTTTGAGTAAGGGAGGGCTGTGCAGGTCACCAGCCTCACTTCTCTTCCAGAGCCATCTGAATCCAGTGACCAGATATTCATCAGGATGACTGGAGAGGACCCAGGATGAGGCAACAGGGGTTAAGTGACTTACCCAAGGTCACACAGCTAGTGAATGTCAAGTGTCAGGTGAGCTGAACTCAAGTCCTCCTGACTCCTGAACTGGTGCTCTAGCCACTGCACCACCTAGATTCCCTATGCCTACATGAATAAAATAGAGAAAGAGGGGATCAATGAATTGGACATGCAGCTGAAAAAGCTAGAAAAAGAACAAATTGAAAATCCCCAAGTAAACACCAAAGGAGAGATTAATAAAGTTGAAATTAAGAAAACTATTGAACTAATAAATAAAACTAAGAGGTGGTTTTATGAAAAAACTAATAAAATTAATAAACCTTTGGTCAATTTGATTTAAAAAAAGAAAGAAGAAAACCAAATTACCAATATCAAAAATGTAGTAGGAGGGAAAAGGGGAAAGAAAAGGGAAGGAAGAAGTAGTAAGGGAAAAGGGGAGTAAAGGGGAGGGGAGCTGAAAGGAGGGAAGGAAGAGTGAGGGAGGTGGTGGTCAACAAGGGGGAAATTAAAACAATAATTAGAAATTACTTTGCCCAACTGTATGCCCATAAATTCGACAATCTAAATGAGATGGATGAATATTTTTAAAAATATAAATTGCCCAGATTAACAGAAGAAGAAGCTGAATACTTAAATAGCCCCATCTCAGAAAAAGAAACTGAACAAGCCATCAATGAGCTCCCTAGGAAAAAATCTCCAGGGCCAAGTAGATTTACAAGTGAATTCTATCAAACATTTAAAGAACAGTTAATTCCAATATTATATAGACTATTTGGCAAAATTGGTGAAGAAGAAGTCCTACCAAATTATTTTTATGATACAAAATATGGTTTTGATACCTAAACCAGGAAGAGTCAAAACAGAGAAAGAAAATTATAGATCAATTTCTCTAATGAATATAGATGCAAAACATTTTAAATAAGATATTAGCAAAAAGAATATAACAACTTATCATGAGAATAACACATTATGATCAAGTAGGATATATACCAGGAATGCAGAGCTGTTTCAATATTAGGAAAACTATCAGCATTATTGATCATATCAACAACAAAACTAACAGAAACCACATGATTATCTCAATAGTTGCAGAAAAAGCTTTTGACAAAATACAACACCCATTCCTATTGAAAATACTTGAGTACATAGGAATAAATGGAACTTTCCATAAAATAACAAGCAGTATCTAGCTAAAACCAATTATAAAAATATAATTGCAAGCATTATATGCAATGGGGACAAGCTAGATGCACTATCAGTAAGATCGGAGGTGAAACAAGGATGCCCATTATCACCACTGTTATTCAATATGGTACTAGAAATGTTAGCTGTAGCAATTAGACAAGATAAAGAAATTGAAGGAATAAGAATAAGCAAAGAAGAAACTAAGTTACCACTTTTTGCAAATGATATGATGATACACTTAGAAAATCCCAGAGATTCAAGCAAAAAACTATTTGAAATAATAAACAACTTTGGCAATGTTGCCAAAACAAACCCAGATAAATCATCTGCATTTCTATATATTACTAACAAAGTCCAACAGCAAGAGATAGAAAGAGAAATCCCATTTAAAACTAGGGTAGACACTATAAAATATCTGGGAGTCTACCTGACAAAACAACCCCAGGGAC
Organism: Notamacropus eugenii; assembly: GCF_028372415.1. NCBI lineage: Eukaryota > Metazoa > Chordata > Mammalia > Diprotodontia > Macropodidae > Notamacropus > Notamacropus eugenii. The sequence continues at coordinate 132,918,521 of NC_092872.1, read as the reverse complement.
TATATGAACACAATTACAAAACACTTTTCTCACAAATAAAGTCAGATCTAAGTAAATGGAAAAACATCAGTTGTTCATGGGTAGGTTGAGCTAATATAATAAAAATGACAATTCAACCTAAATTAATTTACTTATTCAGTGCCATATCAATCAAACTACCAGATAATTATTTTCTAGAGCTAGAAAAAAATGATATCAAAATTCATCTGGAAAAAGAAAAGGTTCAAAATAGCAAGGGAGCTAATGAAAAGAAATGCTAGGGAAGGTGGCCTAGCCCTACCAGATCTCAAATTGTATTATAAAGCAGCAATCATCAAAACTACTTGGTACTGGCTAAAAAACAGAGGGGTAGATTAGTGGAATATGTTAGATACTCAAGACACAGCACCTATGTCTTGAATATAGAATCTACTGTTTGATAAACCCAGGGACCCCAGCTTCTGGGATAAGAACTCACTGTTAGACAAAAATTGCTGGGAAAACTGGACAGCAGTGTGGCAGAAACTGGGCATAGACCAATGCCTGACACTATACACAAAGATAAAGTCCAAATGGATACATGATCTAGGTATAAAGACTGATACTATAAACAAATTGGGGGAGCAAATAATAGTGTATTTGTCAGATTTATGGAGAATGGACAAATTTTTGACCAAACAAAAGATAGAGAACATTATGAAGTGCAAAATGGATAATTCTGATTACATTAAATTGAAAAGTTCTTGCACAAACAAACCCAATGCAACCAAAATTAGGAGAGAAGCAGATAACTGGGAAAGAATTTTTGCAACTAGTGTCTGTAATAAAGGCCTCATTTCTAAAATACATTGAGTACTAAGTCAAATTTACAAGAATACAAGTCATTCCCCAATTGATAAATGGTCAAAGAATATGAACAGGCAGTTTTCAGAGGAAGAAATTAAAGCTATCTATGGTCATGTGAAAAAATGTTCTAAATCACTATTGATTAGAGAAATGCAAATCAAAACAACTCTGAGGCACCACATTACACCTATCAGATTGACTAACACGACAAAACAGAAAGATGATAAATGTTGGAGAAGATGTGGGAGAGTTGGAACACTAATTCATTGTTGGTGGACCTATGAACTGATCCAACCATTTTGGAGAGCAATTTGGAACTATGTTCAAAGGGCTACAAAAATGTGCATACCCTTTGGCCCAGCAATATCTCTTCTAGGACTGTATCCCCAAGAGATCATAAAAATGGGAAAGGGTCTCACATGTTCAAAAATATTTATAGCAGCTCTCTTTGTGGTGGCCAAAAACTGGAAATCAAGAGGATACCCATCAATTGGGGAATGGCTGAACAAGTTGTGGTATATAAATGTAATGGAATACTATTGTGCTATAAGAAATGATGAACAGGAGGACTTCAGAGAGGCTGGAAGGACTTAAATGAACTGATGCTGAGTGAAAGGAGCAGAACTAGGAGAACTTTGTACATAGTAACAACCACAGTGTACAAGGAATTTTTCTGGTAGACTTAGGCCTTCACAGCAATGCAAGAACATAAAAAATTCCCAATGGACTCTTGAGATAAACCGCCTTCCACATCCAGAGAAAGAACTATGGAATTGGATCTCAGATTGAAGCAGACCATTTTCTCTTGTGTTATGTTTTGTTTTGTTTTATGGTTTCTCCCATTCATTTGAATTCTTCCATGCAACATGACTAAGGTGAAAATGTATTTAATAAGAATATGTGTGTAGAACCTATGTAAGATTGCACACTGTCTCGGGAAGAGAGTGGGGAAGGAGTGGGGAAGGAGGAAGAGGGAAGGAAAATAATCTAAGATATATGGAAGTGACTGTAGAGAACTGAAAACAAATAAAATAATTTAAAAAAGAATAATCATAAAAAAGAATAGGATTTTACTTCTGCTAATAGTAAAATGTAACAGGAAAACAAATTGTTCCCCAGAGAAAGAATCACTTCTTGATCATCATCATTACCTTGCACCATATCCTCATTTTACAAAGAGTAAATAGGTTGTAAGGACATAGGTAGCCTCACTAGCCAACTAAACATAAAAACAAGGAAACCTGAATATCTTGAGTCACCTGGTCAAAGTAAGGTTTGAGGTAGCAACCAAAAGCCCCCTTTCCTTCCAATGGGGAATAGGAATATCAAATTACCTGCAATTTCTCCAGGTATTTCTCCCAGTATGAATCAGCATCAGTCCCAGAATCTATGACTTGCTGCACATCAGTTACAGGTTTCCTAATATATGGTTATTTTTGAGGAATCCAGGTAGTACAGTGTGAGAATTCTGGACCTATAGTCGATAATATCTGAGTTCAAATCTGGCCTTAGACACTTGCTAGTTGTGTGACTAGGCGAGTCATTTATCTGCCTCAGTTTCCTAATCTATAAAATGGTGATAATAATAACTACCTCCCAGGGTCTTGGTGAGGAACAAATGGGGTATTTGTAAAATGCTTTGAAAACCTTAAAGTGGTATATAAATATATTAGCTCTCATTATTATCATTATAAAAACCCTAAAAAAGTTCAAGCCTTGCCAAAATGCTGTATACCCTTCCCTTGGGCATCCCAACGCACCTGACCTCTTTCCCTCCTGACTGCCCCTCACAGTGTGAGCATTTCGCCTCAGGAGAGTTTGCTTGCTTAATTTCCTTCTGCTAGTTCCCTCTGGCACTGTGTTGTGTCTGTCTTGCGGCACTCCCCTCCTTGTACTGTATCCCAGAATGCCTAGTCTTACTTATATTAAAAGAGAGAACCAGGGGAAACACATGGGACATGTAGAACATGGCAGCGGGATTCAAAACAGTTGAACCACTGGAGTATTATAGGAAATTTTTGAAAGAGAACTGCCATCCAGATGGAAGGGAGCTTGGGGAATTCAGGACCACTACTGTCCATATAGGTTCAATTACTACTGCAGACGGTTTTGCTTTAGTGAAGTTGGGAAATACCACGGTAATTTGTGACGCTAAAGCGGAGTTTGCAGCACCCCCCAGTAGATTCACTCAATAAAGATGATATTGTTCCAGATGTGGATCTACCACCTCTGCGTTCATCAAGATTTTGATCTGGACCTCCTGGGGAAGAGGTACAAGTGGCTAGTCAGCTCATTGCAGATGTGACCGAAAATTCAAAAGTAATACAGACAGAAGATTTGTGCATTTCTTATGGAAAGCTTGCAAAGGTTCTATATTGTTATCTCATTTGCCTTGACTATGATGGGAGCATTTTGGATGCCTGCACATTTGCACTGTTAGCAGTTTTAAGAAATTTCTATAAATGAAGAAACTGGCTTAGCTGAAGTTTATTTAAAAAAGAAAAGTCACTTGAATATTAGAACACATCGGATCGCCACATCATTTGCTATATTTGATGACACTTTACGTATAGTTGACCCTAAGGGATAAAAGGAACATTTGGCAACAGGAATCTTAACAGTCGCAATGGACGAGGAAAGCAAACTGTGCTGTCTACACAAACCAGGTGGAAGCGGGTCAACTGGAGCTAAACTTCAGGACTGTATGAGTCAGGCAGTTTCAAAACACAAAGAAGCAAAGAAATTGATGGATGAAGGAATTAAGAGTATGAAACCAAAATAAGCAGCCAGCGCATATTCTTCAAAATGGATTTGTAAAAATTGTATTTGTTACAGCTCTCACAAATCTTTTATACTAAATAAACAAATATCAATGCTCAGACACAGAACCAGAAAGAGATCAGAGATTTAGAGTCAGAAAAGACCCCACAGGCCATCTACTCTAAACCACAATCCCCTTATTTTACAGAGGAGGAAACTGAGGCCCATAGCGTTTAAGCCATTTGTCCAAGGTTACACAAGGAGAGCTGGGGTTCAAATCCTGGTCCTCTCACTTCAAATTCAGCACTTTTTCCATGCTACCATCCTGGCTCTATTCCATTTACTTCAAGATAGATTAGAGAGGGCTCACCAATAGAAAGTTTGGTAAACTCTGTTCCCTAAAGAAGCATTTTTCAGTCAGTGGGGGTGCATGACATCAAGACAGTGGTCTTGATGGCAGTGGGCTCCTTCTGAAGGCAGAGCAGGGTGGAGAAAGGTAGGCCAAGACTTGAGCCAAATAATGACAGAAGATACCCTAGTGAGCACACTGAAGGACTGAAGGACTGGTTAGGTCAAGGACAATACAGCAAGATGCCCTGAGTAGCTTTTCACTCTCCAGCTATTATAGAGAGTCAGAAGCAGGAAGGTTGTGGTTGTGTAACAAGTCAACAAGCCCCCAGAGGACATTAATCATGGTTGACATATATATGACATTTTAAGGATTACAAAGAGCTTTACATACACATTTCACCCTCACAATGGCTTAGCTGAGGTGTATTCGCTTATTATTCTCATTTTATAGATGAGGAAACTAAGGTCCAGGATCCCATGCATACTAAGATTTCAGAGGCAGGAATCAAACACACACCTTACTGGATTCAGATGCAGGACTCTATCCATGATGACACATTGCCTTCCCGACAAGAGCCTCAGCTCTCTGATCCCCAAGCTTTCAGTCAATGGAAAAGTAGAATCCTTATTCCTTTGCCAAAAAAAAAAAACAAACCAAAACAATCCCCAGAAAAGCTCCAAGATTCCACACTGAACAAACTCTGCAAATATGATGCTGTTGTGTTCAGAGGCACGTTTAGATCTTCCAGGAAAGTTAAATTGCAAACACCTGCTTTTTATAACCTCACTGAGACAAAGACACATAATTGAATTTCACGTTAACAATCACACTTTGCATTTAAGAGGGGTTTTAGTGCTAGAAGGGATCTTGGAGGTCCTCCAGTCTAATGTCCTCACTTTACAGATAAAGAAAACTGGGACTCAAGAAGATTAAATGATAAAGGTAGTCAGTGGCACAGATGAGATTTGAAGCCAGGAGTTTTGACTTCAAACCCATTACTCTTTCCACCATGCCATTCTCCTCACTGAATGTCCACATTCTCATTCACTAAGTTTTTACCCTCCCCCCAACTCTTCAAAGAAAGTGAGGCACACAGAGTATAAATTCTTTGAGGACAGAGACTTTGTGGGTTTCATTCAACACAATTCAGTCCCACAAAAGCTTAATTGCAGAGCTTCTGTGGTTTTCATACTTTTCTGAATGATGGCTCACACATGAGAAAAGGGATCAAAGACATCATGAAGAACATTGGATTGTGAGCCCCCCAAAAGCAAGGACTGTCTTTTTCACCTTCCTTTGCATCCCCAGTGCCTAGCACAGTGCATCCTGGCACATAGTAGGTGCTTAATAAATATTGATTGTATGCTCAGAAAAGGACGTGGGCTGGTCACATAAAAGGACTGAGGATAAGCATCCCTATTATTCCACAACTATCTGTGACATACTCACTAATATAGAAGACCTCAAAAGGCATCATGGGTCCCCTATGAAAGGTATATGGGAAAACATAGAAAAGAATGGCATAAAATGAGAAGGCATGGACAGGTTAAGATCTGGACTATTGGAGGTAGTGCTAACATGACTGAGATCACGGATCCATCAATAAACTGATGTACTCCTAGTACGTAAAATATGTAGAATAGTGCTTTGTACATTAATTATTCTTTTGTGAACGCCGTAGTCATATGTGAACGTCATAGTAGATGCTCCTCACACTAACACATATCACATCCCTTCTGTTTGAACCAAAAGTGATGAGCCCCACAACTCATCTGTTGATATGCTTCATCTAGGCTGTTACTTGAACAATATCGTCTATCACTGATTTTGTATTCAAGTTGTTATAGCTTGCAGCAGCTGTCTATGTTCGTCCTTTGTTTTTGAAGACCATGCCATCAGAGAAATGATGACATGACTTGCACTTGACCTTGTTTTGAGTGAGGGAGGACTGTGCAGGTCACCAGCCTCACTTTCTCCTCCTGAATCATCTGGATTTGGTGACCAGATATTCATCAGAGTGACTGGAGAAGACCCAGGATGCAATGGGAGACCTTGACCTATTCAAGTACTCACTTAGATTGAGGTAAGGGCTAGTGGACAGAGTGTTAGATTTGGCACCAGGAAGACCTGAGTTTAAATCCTGCCTCAGGGACTTACAACTGGGTGATCCTCAACAAGTCATTAAATCTACTTCTCAAACTGAGAGCACTCTTTGCCCCCACGGCTTCTCCATCTGATTGGCTGGTTCCACTCAGAACCAAGGAGGAGGCCTAGGCCACCATATCTTTACTCCTCTCCAGGCTGCTCTCCTGAATCTCTACAGGTATTTCTCTACCATGCTCCCACACTCTAGCACAATGCCCGAAGTGTAAATAGTTAATAAATGCCTGTTGACTGACAACCTCTCTGAGCCTCAGTTTTCTCATCTGGAAAATGGGAATAATGATAGCGTCTAACTCACACAGTTATTATGAGGAGTAAATGAGGTAATCTGTGTAAAGACTATACAAACATTAGCTATTATTATTATTTCCAGCTTGTTAGGATCTACCAAAACTCATGCTCCAAGAACCCAGAGTCACTCCCGTACCACAGGAAGTTTCAGAGGACTTTAAAAGTTGGCACATAGCAGACCTAACACATAACAGGTACTTAATAAATGTTTGTTCAAGTTCTACCTCTCATCATCCCTACTTGGCAGGTGGGGAAACTGAGTTCTGGGGAGGCTAAACAGCTTTCTCAAGATCACACAGCAAGTGAGTTGTAGGAGGTAGGGCTAGATCCCAAGTATTTTGTTGCCTAGTCCAAGACTCTTTGCTTTTTAGGAGATCTTAAAATGGGGTCTGTAAATCTGGTGTTTTTTTTAACATCTTGATAACTATTTCATTATTATTGATGACCTTTGTAATTATGTATGTGAGAAGGATTATAATTATAGGAATTTTATTCATTTATTTTCTTTCATTAAAAAATATTTTTCTGAGAAGGGGTCCATAGACATTTCAAGACTGTTAAAGGGGTCCATGACACACAGGAAGTTAAGAATATTTACCCTAGATTAGATCATATTGCCCTACTCACCCCTTCAGAGAAGAGAGGGAAAAGTTCCGGTGACTTCAGTCTGATACCTTGCTCCTGATTTGGGGCCTGACAAAATAGGAATAAAAATTGTAATCTCTTTTGGATTTATGAACTCTGAGGTCCTTCGGGAACGCAACTGGTCAAAACTCAGAACTAGGGGGAGAGGGAGAAGGTGACAGATCCCAGGCCAGATCCCCAGCAAAACAATGAAATTGACTTTCAACACCTCCCCTTTCCCACCCTCACTCTTTGCTCCATAGATCTCATACGGTACAGACAAAAAGAGATTTAGAAGCCTAAGGGAGAGAAAATCTTGAAAGATAAAGTCATAGAAACACAGGATTTAAAACCAGAAAGAGAAAGGTCTCCTCCATTTTTGCCCAATTTGCTCTTTTTCACAGAAGAAGAAACTGAGACCCAGAAGGGGAAATAACTTACCCAAACCACCGAGATAATAAGTAGCAGAGTCAGAATTCCTGTCCAGATCCTCTGATTTCACATCCAGTGTCTTTCCCATTAGGAGCTGGAACTAGGCCCTAAAGGATGGATAAAATTTGGATAGATGAAGGGGGAAACAGAGGGCATTCCAGAGAAGTGGAAGGACATGAGTGAAGGTAGGGAAGTGGAAGGGCAGATGGCATACCCTGGAGGACAGTAATGAAGCCAGCTGGACTGAAAATGTAGGGGTGATTGGAGGACCTCAAAAAAACGGTCAACGACCAGGAAGCATATGTAGGGTATATTTGTTAGTTGTGTGTGTGCATAAACAAAAGCAGAAGATTCGATCCTTTAAAGAGCACAAATGTCCTTTGCACAAGGAGCAATCACTTCTCACCCACTCTGAGCCAGGGTTAACCAGCCCTGTTTGGTTTGTTGACAGAGGGAAGAAAAAAAGTCATCAGTTTTTCATGACCCTCTGCAGGAAACAGAATGCCTCGGGGTGTCAACAGCTTCCAAGCAACGAAGACAAAATAAATATATATAGTCACCTCACACTGAAAGAGATTTCCTTTGTAAACACAGCAGCAGGGGGAAGGGATGAGGTAAGTAGAAGCAAATACCTTATAGTGGGAAAGAGAAAGGCATACGCATTTATTAAGCACCTACCATATACCAGCAGGCTTTGTTTTTTTTAACTTGGAACATTCAGAACAATTTATTGAAGTCCATCTCAAGCAAAATCTGCAATCAGTGGAAGGTCATTAAAAACCTCTCCAAATTAATCCTCACAGAAGCAGAAAAGCATCTAGATTCCCAGGTATTTGTAAAATAAAAACGGCACCATCTCAGCAAATGTAATGTACAAAAATTGTATGTTCTCACCATCACACACATTTAATTCAGTAAGAAGATTAAATATTACAAGCAATTCTGAATCCACTAGTCAACAGTAAGCTATCTATAAGGTTTAACCAAGCTTTACATGTTTCACACTTTGCAATAAAAACATAGGCCAAACAGCAAAATTCTCCAAATATTATATATCTCAAAGTCAATGCAGCCAACATCAAGTCATGTCATAAAACAGTAATGCCCCAGTGGACCATCCCCAGGGAAAGTTAATACTAATCTGTTAGTGTTAAAAGCTTCCATTCAAGTCACAGAAACTCATAAGAGATTAACTTCAGCTACTATTGATGGTTTCCTATTAAAGATTCAAGGGATTTCATTAAAAGTACATTTCACAGAATCTGCCAAGTTTGTCCCAGAGAAAATCTACACCAAACAAACCTACAATAATCATTATTACAAATAAAGATCACGTGGAAATGAAAACAGTCTTCTAGGTATCTGTGTTTATTATGCCACATCATTCAAAATGGGTACAAAAGGGCTTAAATTCTCATACCAATCCCAAAAATGTATAAACCCCTATGGAAAATAAATTTCATTACTGCCAAAAATTTGCAAATATTATCTTATTCTTCTCCTGACAACTCATTATCCCCATCTTACAACTGAGGAAGCTGGGGCAGACAGAAGTCAAGTGACTTGCTTAAGGTCACACAGCTATGAAATATCTGAGGTTAGATTTGAACTCAGGTCTTCCTGATTTCAAGTCCAGCACTCTATTCACAGTGCTACCTCACTGTCTGTGTCTGTGAAATCATTATAAAGGATGTAGGATGTGATAATGGTATAAAAGATTATTTTTTTTTTAGTTTAGTCTCCCCATTTTATTTTTTTTTTTATTTTGTAATGTTTAACAATCACTGCCATACAATTGTGATTTTATCCCCCCCACTTACCCCCCATTCCCCCCCTCCCTCCCCACGACTGCATACAATTCTGTATAGATTCTACATATATTTTCCTATTGAGTATATTTTCACTATGGTCATGCTATGTAGTCAGACTAAGATAAATGAAAGAAATCGTATAACAAATCAGAACATGATACACAAACACATACACATACACAAACATGATCTGCTACAATATGTGAGTGACTTCCATATTTCTCTCTCTGAGTGTGGCAGGCATTTTGCCTTGAGATCCTCCATTGGGATTTTTTTTTTTTTTTTGGTAAGAAGTTCTTGTGTTATTACAAAAATCTAAGTCTACCAGAAAAAACTCTCACACACTGTGGTTGTTGCTGTGCATAAAGTTCTCCTGGTTCTGCTCCTTTCACTCAGCATCAGGTCATATAAGTCCTTCCAGGCCTCTCTGAAGTCTTCTTGTTCATCATTTCTTATGGCACAATAGTACTCCATTACATTCATATACCATAATTTATTCAGCCATTCCCCAATTGATGGACATCCCCTTGACTTCCAGTTTTTGGCAACTACATAGAGTGCTGCTATAAATATTTTTGTACATGTGGGACCCTTTCCCATTTTTATGATCTCTTGGGGATATAGTCCTAGTAGCGATATTGCTGGGTCAAAGGGTATGCACATTTTTGTAGCCCTTTGGGCATAGTTCCAAATTGCTCTCCAGAATGGTTGGATGCACTTGCAGCTCCACCAACAATGAATTAGTGTTCCAACTTTCCCACATCCTCTCCAGCATTTATCATTTTCTTGTTCTGTCATGTTTGCCAATCTTATAGGTGTGATGTGGTACCTCAGAGTTGTTTTGATTTGCATCTCTCTAACCAATAGTGATTTAGAGCATTTTTTCATATGATTATAGATAACCTTAACCTCTTCCTCTGAAAATTGCCTGTTCATATCCTTTGACCATTTATCAATTGGGGAATGACTTGTATGATTATACATTTGGATCAGTTCTCTATATATTCTAGAAATGAGGCCTTTATCCCCGAGCTTAGCTGTAAAAATTCTTTCCCAATTTACTACATCCCTCCGGATTTTGGTTGCATTGGGTTTGGTTGTGCAAAAACTTCTCAGTTTAATGTAATCAAAGTTATCCATTTTGCATTTCATAATGCATTCTATCTCTCCTTTAGTAAAGAATTCTTCCCTTCTCCATAGATCTGATAAATACACTATTCCTTGCTTCTCCAGTTTATTCATGGTATCAATCTTTATACCTAAATCATGTACCCATTTGGACTTTATTCTTGTGTACGGTGTCAGGTATGGGTCTATGCCTAATTTCCGCCACACTGTTATCCAGTTTTCCCAGCAATTTTTGTCAAACAATGAGTTCTTATCCCAGAAGCTGGGGTCCTTGGGTTTATCAAACAGAAGGTTGCTATATTCCTTGCCTACTGCATCTTGAGTGCCAAGTCTATTCCACTTGTCTACCTCTCTGTTTCTTAGCCAATACCAAGTGGTTTTGATAATTGCTGCTTTACAGTACAGTTTGAGGTCTGGTAGCGCTAGGCCACCTTCCCAAGCATTTCTTTTCATTAGTCCCTTTGATATTCTGGACCTTTTGTTTTTCCAAATGAATTTTGATATTATTTTGTCCAGCTCTAGAAAGTAATTGTCTGATAGTTTAATTGGTATGGCACTAAATAAATATATTAATTTGGGTAGAATTGTCATTTTTATTATATTAGCACGGCCTATCCATGAGCAACTAATGTTTTTCCACTTACTTAAATCTGACTTTATTTGTGCAAAAAGTGTCTTGTAATTGTGTTCATATAATCCCTGGGTTTGTTTTGGCAGGTAGACTCCTAAGTATTTTATACTGTCTACCCTAACTTTAAATGGGATTTCTCTTTCTATCTCTTGCTGTTGGACTTTGTTGCTAATATATAGGAAGGCAGAAGATTTGTGTGGGTTTATTTTGTACCCTGCAACTTTGCCAAAGTTGTTTATTAATTCTAGTAATTTTTTACTTGAATCTCTGGGATTCTCTAGGTAAATCATCATATCATCTGCAAAGAGTGATAACTTAGTTTCTTCTTTGGCTATTTTAATTCCTTGGATATCTTTATCTTGTCTAATTGCTACAGCTAACATTTCTAGTACCATATTAAATAATAGTGGTGATAATGGACAACCTTGTTTCACCCCTGATCTTATTGGGAATGCATCTAGCTTATCCCCATTGCATATAATGCTTGCTGAAGGTTTTAGATAGATACTGCTTATTATTTTATGGAAAGTTCCCTTTATTCCTACGTTCTCCAATGTTTTTAGTAGGAATGGATGTTGTATTTTGTCAAAAGCTTTTTCTGCATCTATTGAGATAATCATGTGGTTTTTGTTAGCTTTGTTGTTGATGTGATCGATAATGCTAATAGTTTTCCTAATATTGAACCAGCCCTGTAGTCCTGGTATGAATCCTACCTGATCATAATGTATTAATCTCGTGATAAGATGCTGTATTCGTTTTGCTAGAATCTTATTTAAAATTTTTGCATCTATATTCATTAGGGAAATTCGTCTATAATTTTCTTTCTCTGTTTTGTCTCTTCCTGGTTTGGGTATCAAAACCATATTTGTATCATAGAAAGAATTTGGGAGGACTCCTTCTTCCCCAATTTTCAAGAATAGTGTATGTAGTATTGGAATTAACTGTTCTTTAAATGTTTGATAGAATTCACTTGTGAATCCATCTGGCCCTGGAGATTTTTTCCTAGGGAGTTCATTGATGGCTTGTTCAATTTCTTTTTCTGAGATGGGGTTGTTTAAGTATTCAACTTCCTCTTCTGTTAATCTGGGCAATTTGTATTTTTTAAAATATTCATCCATCTCGTTTAAATTATTGAATTTGTGGGCATAAAGTTGGGCAAAGTAGTTTCTAATTATTGTTTTAATTTCCTCCTCATTGGAGGTGAGTTCACCCCTTTCATTTTTAATATTGGTCATATGGTTTTCTTCTTTCTTTTTTTTAATCAGATTGACCAAAGGTTTATCAATTTTATTAGTTTTTTCATAAAACCAACTATTGGTTTTATTTATTAATTCAATAGTTTTCTTAATTTCAATTTTATTAATCTCTCCTTTGGTTTTCAGTATTTCTAATTTGGTATTTACTTGGGGATTTTCAATTTGTTCTTTTTCTAGCTTTTTCAACTGCAAGCCTAAGTCATTGATCTCCTCTTTCTCTATTTTATTTATGTAAGCATTCAGAGATATAAAATTTCCCCTAATAACTGCTTTTGCAGTATCCCATAAGTTTTGGTATGTTGTCTCACTATTGTCATTCTCTCGAATGAAATTGTTGATTGTTTCTATGATTTCTTCTTTAACCCAACCCTTCTTTAGAATTAGATTATTTAGTTTCCAATTGATTTTTGGTTTCTCTTTCCATGGCCTTTTATTACATGTAATTTTTAATGCATTATGATCTGAAAAGGATGCATTGATTATCTCTACCTTTCTGCACTGGATTGTGAGATTTTTATGTCCTAGTACATGGTCAATTTTTGTAAATGTTCCATGTACCTCTGAGAAAAAAGTATATTCCTTTCTATTCCCATTTAATTTTCTCCAAAGATCTATCATATCTACCTTATCCAGAGTTTTATTTACCTCCTTAACCTCTTTCTTGTTTATTTTGAGGTTGGATTTATCGAGTTCAGAGAGGGGGAGGTTGAGGTCCCCCACTAGTATAGTTTTGCTATCAATTTTTTCCTTCAACTCCCCCAACCTCTCCTCTAAGAATCTGGATGCTATACCACTTGGAGCATACATGTTTAGTAATGATATTGCTTCATTGTCTATGGTGCCTTTTAGCAGGATATAGTTTCCATCCTTATCCCTTTTGATTAGATCTATGTCTGCTTTTGCTTTGTCTGAGATTAGGATTGCTACTCCTGCCTTTCTTACATGAGCTGAAGCACAATATATTCTGCTCCATCCTTTGACCTTTATCCTATGTGTATCCCCCCGTTTCAAATGTGTTTCTTGTAAATAGCATATTGTTGGATTATGGCTTTTAATCCATTCTGCTATCCGTCTCCGTTTTATGGGAGAGTTCATTCCATTCACATTCACAGTTATGATTACAATCTGTGTATTTCCCTCCAACCTCTTTCCCACCATTTGTGCTTTTAGCTCTCCCATCTCCCTTCCCCTCCTCAATAGTATTCACTTTTCTCCCCCTCCTCCTGCAGCCTTCCCCTCCTTCTTTTGACCCCCCTCCCTTTTAGTCCCCTTTACTCTTATTGCTTCTTTCCTCCCTTTTAGCCACCCTCCCCTTTCTTCCCCCTTCCCCTCCTACTACCTATAGAGCTAGTTAGGCTTATCTACTTAAGATTATTGTTCCCTCCTTTGAACAAATCAGATGAGAGTACCTCTCAAACAATGCTCATCTCCCTCCCCTCCTTCCCTCTACTATAGTTTTGTACTTCTTCCTGTGATATAATTTGCCATTTTCTGCTTCCCCCTTTCCACACCTCCTATTACATTCCCTTCTCATACTTAAATCATATTTTTGACATGACATCATTTACTTTATGCCCGTTCCCTCTACATATATCCCTTTTATCATAATAGCTGCACAGTTCTCAAGATTAACAGGTATCATCTTCCCTTATAGGGAGGTAAACAGTTTGCCCTAATTGAGTAGCAAGTTTTTGTTTTTGTTTTTTCCCCTCTGTTTACCTTTTTATGATTCTCTGGAGACCTGCATTTGAAGATCAAATTGTCTATTGAGTTCTGGTGTTTTGGTCAGGAAGCTCTGGAAATCCCTTATTTCGTTGAATGACTTTCTCCTTGCCTGAAATGTTATGCTGAACTTTGCAGGGTAGTTGATCCTTGGTTGAAGTCCCAACTCCTTTGCCTTACGGAATATTGGGTTCCAATTCTTTCGATCTTTTAATGTAGAAGCTGCAAGGTCCTGTGTGATCCTGACTGTGTGTCCTTGATATTTGAATTGTTTCTTTCTGGCTGCTTGTAGTATTTTCTCCTTCACTTGATAGCTCTGGAATTTGGCAACGATATTTCTTGGGGTTTTGAGTTTGGGATCCCTTTCGGGAGGGGAACGGTGGATTCTTTCGATGACTATTTTGCCCTCTGAGTCTAGTACTTCTGGACAGTTTTCCTTGATGATTTCCTGGAAGATATTGTCCAGACTCTTTTCTTCATCATGGGTTTCTGGCAGGCCAATAATTCTTAGATTTTCTCTCCTGGATCTATTTTCCAGGTCAGTTGTTTTTCCAATTAAATATTTTACATTTTCTTCTATCTTTTCATTCTTTAGATTTTGTTTGACTGATTCTTGTTGCCTCATTGAGTCATTAGTTTCTACTTGCCCAATTCTAATCTTCATCGTAGTGTTTTCTTCAGTTAGCTTTTGCATCTCCTTTTCCATCTGACCAATTTTTCCCTTTAAGGAGCTATTTTCTCCATTTAATTTTTGTACTTCTTTTTCCATTCGACCAATTTTCCCAGTTAGGTTTTGGGTTTCCTTTTCCATCTGATCCATTTTCCCAATTAGGTTTTGGGTTTCCTTTTCCATTTGATTAGCTCTTCCTTTTAGGGAATTATTCTCTCCAGTTAATTTTTGAACTTCCTTTTCCATTTCTTCAATTTTCTTTTTCAGGGTGATGTTCTCATCAGTGAATTCTTTTTTTATAGTTTTAAAATCATTGGCCAGTTTTTCTTTTATATCCTTCTTCAGACGTTCCAGGTAATCTAGTTGTGCTTGCGAGAAATTCATAGTCCCATCTGAGGTTTCAGATGGAAGTACAGTCTCAGCTCTAACCTCTTTGGTGTTTGTGTTTTGGTCCTTATCCCCATAGAAAGATTCTATGGTTTTTTCACTTTTTGTCTGCTTTTTCCGATTCATGATGTTGGCTGAGTGTTGTAGCTTTTGGTTCTTTCAGTCAGAAGGTACAGATCTTTAAGTTGAGCTGATGTGTGTCTAGGCTAAAAGCAGGCTTTTGTTTTTTGTTTCCCTGATCAACCCTGGGGTTAGCTTGTTAGGTATGTGGGAGGGGTGGTCTGTCCTCAGGATATCTCCTCAGCTGACTTGAGGCAAAGGCAAGGTCAGGGGGTGATCCCAGCTTCCCTATTGTCTTCCCTTTTCCCCTGGGGGGCTGGGGCACGCCTAGAAGCTAACGCATGTTCCCGCCCCTCCTTGGGCTCGTCTCCCGGCTCTGAGGCTTGCCTGGGTCTCAGTGCCAATTTTCTCTGCCCTGGGTCGTCTGTCCCTCCAGCCGTCTCCGCTACCGTAGGAAGAATTCCCCTTTGCCACTTTTCCAGCCTCTGGTGTTATGAGACCACCCGCCCCCTTCTGCTGTTCCCGCTGATCCAGGATTAATCTGGGGAAGAATTTTATGGTTCCCTCACGGTCATCAGGGGGGAGGAGAGAGCACTTACTGATCACTCTGCCATCCCAGTTCCTGGAAGTTCAAGTAGTGACCCACCGAAGTCCGTCTTCAGGCTGAAGATTTCAAGGGCTGCTGCGCTGATGTCTGGCACTCAGCGGCTCTCACCGGCTCGGCCTGGCTTATCTCCTGCTCCGCTGGTCTCGCCCGCCACTCTCGGGCTCCTCTGGTCCCCTCCGCCCTGCCACGCTGACCGCGCTGCGCTGTGCGCCGGGGTCTTACCCCCGCGGAACAGATCCCTCCCGTGGACCCTCTGGTCCAGCCTGGGCTCCGAATCCGTCAAAGTCCGTCACCCACTGGATTCTACACCTCCAAAGTCTGGTCAGACTCTCCCCCCGGAGATATCCAGAGGAGTTTTTCCAGGAGCTTAGGTGAGTCGTTGCTTTCACTCCGCCATCTTCTAAAGGATTATTATTGAAGTAGAATGGAATACACACTGAACTTAGCATGGGGAGACTTGGATTGAATTTCTAGTTCTATTACTTACCACCTGTATGACTTTGGACAAGTAGCATTTAATCTAACCCAACAATTATCTCTTAAAAATAATAGATCTGAAGCTGGAAAGAATTTTAGAGGCTATCTATTTCAAGTTCTTCATTATACAGATGAGAAAACTGAGGCTTGGTGAATTTAAGTGTCTTGTCCATCATCACATAGCTCGTAAGCGTCAGAGGTAGCTAGATGATGCAGTGCAAAGTGTTGGCTTTAGAGTCAGGAAGACCTGAGTTCAGATTCAGCCTCAGACACTTACTAGCTGCATAACCTTAAGCAAGTCAGTCTGCTTCAGTTTCCCCATCTGTAAAATAAGGACAATATTAGCATTTACCTCCCAGGGTTAAGGTGAGGGTCATATGAGACAATATTTGTAAAGTGTATAGCACAATGCCTGGCACACAGTAGGGGCTCAAAAAATGCTTGTTTTCTTCCTTTAAATGAGGTCATATATGTAAAGTATTTTGCAAACTCTGAAGTACTATATAAAAGCTAGCAATTATACCCAAGGCCTCTAACTCCAGTCAGGGTTCATTCTCTCTGAATCTCAGTTTCCTTATGTATAAAATTATGGAGATAGATAGATGATCTCTAAGCATCATTTTAGCTCTAGGTCCTATGACACGAACTCAGAGCTTCTGACTGCAAGTCCAGTGCCCTTCCTATTCTCCCCTGTGACTAGGCATATGGTAGGTACCTGAACAAAGTCTGCAGCACTGTATCTGACCATCCTGCCTAGCATTGGTGTTGCCAGTCTCCTAAAGGTCATTGGGAGAAGAGAGAGAGACAGAGATAGAGAAAGAGAAGAAGGGGGGAGGGAGGGAGAAGGAAGGAAGGAAGGAAGGAAGGAAGGAAGGAAGGAAGGAAGGAAGGAAGGAAGGAAGGAAGGAAGGAAGGAAGGAAGGAAGGAAGGTAGGAAGGAAGGAAGGAGGGAGAAAGAAAAGAAAAAAAGAAAGAGGCACTGTGTTCCTTTTGGCACATATCTAAGAGGATAAGTTGATAGTAAAGAAGCTCTTTTAAATGAAACACCTACATTTAAAACAAAAATGCCAAGAGAAGTCTAACCAATACTGAGCACAAAGGTTGTTCTCAGGGCACCTTCCCCAGCTAAGAGCTAGCCTGACCCAGCTCAAACCATCTCCTCATGTTTATTTTAACATTTCCCACTGAATGGTGATGAAGAATAAAGAATAAGTCAACCTAGATCTTCACAATAAATGCCAAGCCTTGTTAGCAGAGTAAACCATGTGCTTAGCCCTGTCTTAAAAGAATCTTTGCCAAGTAAACAGAACAGAGGCTGCACTTGAGAGTAAATAGAGAGAAAATTCACTGGGACAGAGACTTCAGCTAGAACGTAGCTCCATTTGGCAGAGAATAAGGAGTTTGTCTTCCTGAAGGTGGAGGAGGAGGAATGATGCCATTTCTAGAATCAGAGAGTGTCACAGATGGAAGGTCTCTTAGAAGTCAATCAGTCTAAACCCCTGATTTTACTGATGAGGTAACCGAGCTGAGAAAGGTTAAGGGAGCTGCTGAAAGTCACATAATAAATCAGTGGAATTAGAACCCAGGTTTCTAAATACCTACTTCAGTTTTCTTTTCCCTGCACTATGGTGCCTCTTCCCTCCTTAAAGGTCATTTATTTTTAAAGGACAGCAAAACCCCTGACTCCTTCCAAAGAAAGAAATGTAGAGATCTCATTTACATGGCGGTGCTAGGAATGGCCTCACTAAAAAATGAGAGGTCAGCTGTCTTTCAAGGTCAACTTTTAACTATTATAGGTCCTGAGAGGGAAAATGGGGCTTACAGGAAAGGAAGGGAAATTGTCCAGTCTTTCCTTGGCACCTATAAGTCCTTTGCAGTTTTTGCACTCTTCCTGTGGGATGAAATAAAGACTGTTCTGTTATATGTATATACACATGCATGTATATACATATAGAAATATTTATATATATTAGGTGAGCCTGTGTGTATATACACATATGTATATGTAGGAAGGTACGTTTTGCTTGAGTATTCAAGTTCACAAGAGTAAGGGTCCTTTCTCATACATCTGTAGAGACACAGACCTAAGTAATATTCTGATGTTCCCAGAGGAACATGGGCAGCTAAGTGGTAGAGTGGGCAGAGTGCCAGGCCTGGAGTCAGTAGGACCTGAGTTCAAATCCGGCCTCAGACTAGCTATATGGCCCTGAATAAATCATTTAATCCTGTTTGCCTCACCTTCCTCATCAGTAAAGTGAGCTGGAATAGGACATAGCAAACCATTTCACTATCTTTGCCAGGAAAATCACAAATGGGTGACAAAGAGTCAGACACAAGTGAGGGAAAAACAGATGCTTCCCAGGAGATCATGGGTGAGGGTATGAACAAAGCAATGATTTGTGCAAAGTCTCAAAATTGAACCTGCTCCCTAAAAACCAAGATCTTGGTGTTTTAGGTTTAATAGATTACATAAGTATTCTCTCTCCTAGGAATATTTGCATTTTTAAAAAACTACAGGACAACAATGATCTTCAATCCAAAGGAATGAATGATGAATAGTAGACTTTTGCGATTCAGCAGGGGAGAGGTCGAAGGTAGGTAGCCTTCCCACCATCCCTCCCATACACTACATAAGCAGCTTCTTACTCTATCTGTATATTCCCTACTTTTCCTATATTTTATATTTAAAAGAATATAAGTTTCTTGAGAGTCAGGATTATCTTCTTTTTGTCTTTGTATGTCTAGTACTCATCCCAGTGAGTGGCACAAAGTAGGTGATTAATTAACTGCTTGATGAATGAATGTCGATGCTAAATCTACATCTAAGACAGCCTTTGTCCAACAGGGTCCTGGGTGCTGTTGGATGACAAAACCAACAAATCAAGCTAGTTTTGCTCTTTTGACAGCTACCACCTCTAAAAATTAATTTCTCCATGACTTTACTAATACTAGTTAGCATTTATATAGCATTTTAAGCTTTGCAAGGCACTTAACATAGGCTATCTCACTTGATCTTCACAACTTTATGAGTGAAGTGCTATTACAATTTCCATTTTACAGATGAAGAAACTGAGGCTAAGATTGGTTATGTGTCTTGCCTAGGGTCATACCCCTTACTCAACTACTAAGTACCTGAGGGTGGATTTGTACCCAGGACTTCTTGACTCCAAGTCAAATACTCTATCCAGTATACCACCTAGCTGCTTCTCATTCAAAAAGGTTATGACCAGTCTCTCTAGAGAAGCTCAATAAGTTTCAACATTTTGGCCAGAAAAACTGTGTATACCAGTGGTGCTAGCCTCTTTATGTGGCAAAGAAATTCAGGTCCACCTTTGTGATTGTAAATAAACTCAGAGTGCTTAAGAAGAAAAAAGATCTTTCATACAGCCTTCTTAAATTTTATTTTAAACATAAAATAGATTTGAGGATCTAAAGAGAAAAAGTTAATTGTGCAAACTGCATTACCTGGGAGATGAGAGCAAGTCAAACTGCTTCTCTTTTCCACTTGACTATGGGAGGAGTGAGTGTACAAACATGTCCTTCTCCTTGGATCTGCTCCTGGGTTACTGAATGGAATGACTATCACCCTTGTCCCAGGGCAGGAAGAGTACCGGTTATTTTGTGGGGAATGTCATCATTTTCTCCATATTTAGCTCAAAGTTGCACCCAGACAGCCTTCATACTAGACAGCTCCGAAGACTGGGACCAACTCCACACTTGCAAGCAAGAGATAGGGGCTGGTGTGTAGCGTATTGGACATGGAATCAAAAGACCTGAGTTCAAATCTACCTACATGAAAATGGTCATATTTAACCACTCTGAATTTCAGTACCTTCATCTGTAATATGGAGATAATAATAGCTGAAGCACTTTCTCTCAGGTTGTTGTGAGATGCAAATGAGATAAGGTTTATAAACCACTTGGCAAACTTGAAAATGCTACATAAACGTAAGCTGTTTTGTTATTATTATTCTCAACATACTTAAATCATTTATTTGGCCACTTCCCGGTCATTTCTAAATGGTGGTTTGTTTGTCGTTCTTCTTTCCACTAAAGCAAAACAATCTTTATTAGTGCCATGCAATGTGTATGAAAGCTGGATCCCACTCAGGTCTCCTGGACCCCCCTTCCTAAGCCACTCTGTATGCCAGCCCCCTTCTCAGTGAAGCATTCATTCTCCTACTGCTTTCTCTTTCATTCCTATTCCTAGGTTAAGCTCCTCCTCAGGGTGGGACATAGGCACAGTCTCCCTGGAGTTGCTGTTACCCTGATCACTGGAGAAGAAGCCCCCAGCAGAAGTGGATACATCTACTTCGATGACTCCATACACCGGAGAGGGCTGAGGGCCGTCCAAACTGGTGATGAACTGCTGTCGACCTGGCAGCATGGGCACAAATGTTTGGTGCAATATCATTGTTTCATTGTGCCCAATTCCTCCAACATGGAGAGCCTTCGGCCTCTGGAGTCCAGAGCTCTTGAGTAGGAAAACTACTTTGGTGAGAGTGGCAAGGAGCAGGTTCCTGAAGATAATCTGCACCTCTATCTCCTGGCCATCCTCCTCATCCTCTTCTCAGAACCTTGAACTCTGAACCTGGGCTCTCATAGGCAAGCTCTCACTTTATCTTGCCAGCAGCCATGTCACTTCCTGGCTATTTCCAAGCCATACCACTGAATATGGACCACCCTCTCTCTCACTTTCTAGCTTTCCTTTCTAGATTTTGTGTGTGTGTGTGTGTGTGTGTGTGTGTGTGTGCGCGCGCAAGTGTGTTGTCTTCCAATTAGAATATAAGTTCCCTGAGAGTAGAAACTGTCTTGCTTATGTTTGTATCCCCAACTCATAGACCAATGCCTGGCACAAAGTAAGCATGTAAAAAAAAATGTATTATCATCAGCACTGATGGCAGTGCAGGCTCTGACAGGACCTACCACGCTAGATAAATTCTCAGATCTAAAGTAGACCTTAAGAAATTGTCTAGTCCAGGGGTGGGAAACCTGTGGCCTCAAGACCACCTGTGGCCTTCTAGATTCTTGGGTGCAGCCTTTTGACTGAGTTCAAATTTTACAGAACACATCCCTTTATTAAGGGGATTTGGTCTATGAAGTTGGATTCAGTCAAAGGACTGCACTTGAAGACCTAGAGGGCCACATGTGGCCTTAAGGTTCCCCATCCCTACTCTAGTCCAACCCCCTTGTTTTACAGATGAGGAAACTGAGGCCCAGGGAGGGTAAGTAATTTGTCTAAGATAACACATAAAATAATTGACAGAGTCAGAATTTGAACTTGGTTTCTTTGACTCCAAATGTGGTGCTCTTTCCATTCTACCACATAACCTCCAGTGTAGGTCCAATGATGCACTGTATACTTATCATCCAAGAAACTGCCTTGCTAAGTTCAGAAAGGAACATCACTGGATGGTGAATTTTTCCAGCCATAGCAACTTTCCAAGACTACATACTAAGGCAAAGAAGAGATATGATCTACACAGGCAGAAGTGCTCCTGAACCCATTTAGAAAGCTCCTAGACCAAATAATGGTCCCAGATGAGTGCCTTTGGAAGGCATGATTTTGGCATGGACAGTCAGGTTCTGTTTCCACATAGATACAGTATGGAAGTCATTGGGCTCCAGAGAATTTTACACATGGAGCCCAAGAGAATCCTAGAATTGGAAAGAACTTCAGAGGTCATCTAGTCTGACCCAACACGAATCCCTGCCAGCAGGTCACCCCCACTCCTGTGTCCAGCCTGCTCTTGAAGACCTCCAGTGAAAGGGAACCCACTGCACCCCAAAGCAGCCCATGCTGTCTTGAGATAGTTCTGATCTCTCTTGAAGCTCTTACTGTTTCTCTTTCAGTACCTACTATTGATCCCATGTCAGCTCTTAAGCAATACTTCATACCTTCTTCCAACTCAGAGATTCATTATCTCTCACATCTATACGAGTGTCTGGGGGACATCCTGCGTTCATCCTGGGCTCACCTGACCCATCTCTCCAGACCCCGTAGACCACTAAGTCTGCCCCAACAGCTGAAGGACGGATCTAGAGACTCACTATTTCAGACTTGCCCCAGAAGGGCAGCCCAAAGCTGGAGTCACCCAGGAGAAAAGGAATTTGATGTAAAACTTCCTCCACCAAAGAGATTCGGGATTCTCAATTCAGCAGAGTGATGGAGCACATCAAAGAGCCCTTCCCGCGATGTTCGCGGAATCTCAGGTTCGGCAAGGGCCCTTGAGATCATGGACTGAAGCAGAACCAGAACGTCGTACACACCAACAGCCACAGCCTGCGAGGACCGACGGATGGACGTAGCCCTTCTCAGCCACGCCAGGACCTAAAACATCTCCGAAGGACCCAAGTCGGCAAAGTGCCATCCACAGCCAGAGACAGAACTGCGGGCTTGGAGCGCAGACCGTGCAGACCCAAGCGGACGGTTCTCTCTTCTGTTCCGTTTTCTTTCTCACGGGTTCTCCCGTTTGTTCTAATTCTTCTGTGCGACATGACTAATGTCAAAGTGTTTAATAGGAATGTGTGTGTCCGGCGGTATTGGACGGCCTGCTGTCTTGGGGGGGGGAGGGGGAATGTTGCAAACTGAAAATAAATCAAATACTTAAAAAATAAATAAAAGCACCTGCCACACGGCAAGCACCTGACTAATAAATGCTTGGTGTTACACCGAGAAAAGGGAAAAGGCCACGTGGTCCAGGGCACACCTGAGCAAGGTCACCTACAGCACCCGGGGACAAAGGACAGGACGGCGGCTCCAGGCAGAGTCCGAAGAGCGGGGTCAGGCCTCGCTTCTGGCACTGACACCTTCAGTCCACAGGGAGGGCACTCTGGCTTCCCCGCAGCTCCAGACAGGTCATCTCTGACCAGTGGACAGGACTTCCGATGAAGGGGGTGCATTCACCCCCAAGGTACGGTGGTCGTCTGGGGACTCTCAGCCGCTCCTGTACCACGGGTAACGCCTACGGGCCCCTTCTCAGACTGATGTTTTTAAATGCATAAAATAGAATACGTAGTTTTATCAAGTTAAAAAACCGTACTAAAATACAATTGTCCACATGCTTACCTAAGCTGATGGGCCCCGCGTTCAGACTCTGCTCTGATGGTTAGAGTGTGCCCCCGTATAACTTCATCCCCCCACTCCCTTCCTCCTCATTCTGTCCCCAGCCACAAGCAGTTTGAACGAATTTCCCAAAATATAAACCGGCCTAGAAATTCCCACCATGCCGTTCTCTTCCTGAATGTTTGAATCTGAAGGAATAACGGCCTCTTCCCCGGTGGGAATTCTGTGCGCTGTCCTAGGCGCTCTGGGGGCTGATCGTGAGGATTCTCTTTCACTTATACTTTAGAAAACCTTCCCGATGATCCCGTAGTTTAAGGGAGCCACGAGGGAGCCGCGTGGCTGGCGTGGGCCACGAAGGTGGGAGCCGAGGCCCGCTCCTGGGGGCGTGAGGGTTTGGGGTCACCTAGAGGGTTTAATCTGAGTTTGACCAGCACCGAGGAAAGGGAGCATGGCCGTGTATGAAGGAGGGGGAGGGGGAGGACGCGTAAGATCGTGAACTTCTGTGACACGCAGAATTCTTCTTAGTGTCTGATGAATTCAGAACGTCACCTTCAGGCCCTCCTGCTTCTGCTTCTCTCCCTAAACGTCCTAAAACAATCGTGCGGTGAACCCTTTCCTCCCAGCTCTTCCCAGGTGACAGGCACAGGGGCGCAGACCGGCTGAGGTAATCAATCTGCAATTAAGCTATATATATATACGTATATACAGTGTATATACATATACGCGGGCCGTGCTGGAAAACGCACGGCTCTTTATCGACAGGCGTACGACATTCTTCAGCCTGTCAGTTTATCCATCAGGTTTCACGAGCCTTTCAGTCACTTCTCCTCACAAAGAGGGGGCATCTTGTAGGCGGTCCTCAGAACGAAGCGTCTTTATTGCCTTTATCTTCACATAGCGGGACGTGGCCTCCAGGGCGCACGGGGCCCTCCGGGGCCTCAAGGGCGGCCCTCGGGCTGAGCCCTTCTGCTCAGGCCCCCCCTTCCCTTCTCGTTCATCCCCCTCGGGCCGGTCCGAGGTCACGGCCACCTCCGGTACCGCCCGTCGTCCCGCAGAGCGCTAACCTCTGACCCAGCCCCCGCCACGCCTCACGGCTCCCCCGCTGCCCACATCCCTGCCCACCCTCGCACACACGCAGGCCGGGCCCCGGCGGTCCAAGCCGCGTGCCCGTATACACTGCGGGGCCTGCGGCGCCCCGCCTCCTCCGCACCGCGTCAGGGGCCTTTCCCAACCCCTCCGGTTCGGACTGACCCTCGGGGCCCGCAGGCATGGCACTGGCCAACCCGGAGAGATGGTGGGAAGAGAGAAGGCACCGGAAGGAGAGCCGGAACTGCAGCGCCGCCGCCCCCACCCCCTCCCACCCCGCCCCGCCCCGGCCCGGCCCGGCCCGCAGGCCCCGCGGGGGCTCCTCCCTCCGGCCTGAGCCGGACGAGTGGTTCCGAGTCCCTCAGGGCTTTCCCCTGAAAAACTCTCCTCATTACGATTTGTGTCAGAAGACAGCAATGAGGAAGTACAGATGGAGAGACGGACGGGCAGGTTTTTTAAGGACCTAGGAAGGTAACCTAAGGCAAGATTAAGACTAAGAACGGCGGGGAACACCGCCTCCTAGCGGCTGCTCATGCGCAGGGCAAGGCGAGGGCCTGCCGCTGAGACAGGCTCTTGGGCCCTCGCGGGTCTCGGACCTTCAGGAGGCATCCGCCCCGCCCTTTCCGCCCGGAGCTGGGCGCTGATTGGCCGCGGGGCGCCGATCGGCCGTGAAGCCCCGCGGCACGCTCCGTCGGCGGTGCTTCTGCGCAGGCGTCGCGCCGCTTCGCCCCGCCCTGCCGTTTGCCTGCAAGGTGCTCGGTCCTTCCCGGGAAGCTAAGGTCGCGTTGGGGTGAGGCTCGGGCTCAGGCTCACTTCAGCCGGCGGCTAGCACCAGGCCGGGCAGCCCCAGACATGGCCTCCGTCTCGGAGCTCGCTTGCATCTACTCGGCCCTCATCCTGCACGACGATGAGGTCACGGTCACGGTGAGCCTCGGGGGTCGGGTCGGGCCCGGGAGCAGAGCGCGGCGCTTGAAATCTGAGGCTCTGGATTCAAGTCCCGACTGACCCCCGCCTGTGACCTGGCGCAGGCCACTCGCCTGGGCCTCAGTTCCCTTCAGTGTACGGGAGGGGTGGGGCTCGGGGTCTCCCTTTCCAAGTGCACGGCCGGGAGCGGCGAGGGCCCCCTCCCACCCGGGTCTCCGGCGCGTCGGGATCGGGCGCGCCCGGTGTTCGCGGGTAGCGCCTAGGGCAGCGTGCGGGCGCATCGCCGCCGTCGTCCCCATTTTACAGATGAGGAAACCGAGGCAGGGCGGAGTCACCGGCCGGGGGTGGCTGAGGCTGCGCTAGCAGGTGCAGCGGGAAGGAGCTCGCACGGCCCCGCCCCCGCACGGCCCCGCCCCCGCCTGGCCCCGCCCCCGCCTCCGCCCTCCCATCTCTCCTCAGTCCGCAGACAAGGGAGGCGGCCGGCCCGCGGAGCCCCGCCTCACGCCGCGCACGTGCTGTCAGCGGGTCGGTCCGGGAGCCCGGGGCCCCGCTGCGGGTCCGCTCGGAGCCGAGCGCCCCTGAATAGCCATGTGTTGCTTTGCTGCAGGAGGATAAGATCAACGCCCTCATTAAAGCGGCGGGCGTGAACGTGGAGCCCTTCTGGCCTGGTCTGTTCGCCAAGGTAAGGCCGCCCCGCGGCTGCCCTGGGTGCCAGGCTGGCCAAGCCCGCGGGAAGGCAGCCCTCCTGCCGGGCTTCCTCGCCCACCTTGGCCTTCCCCGAACCTCTCTGTTTTGTCGCCGCTTGTTGTCGCAGGCCCTGGCCAACATCGACATCGGGAGTCTCATCTGCAACGTGGGAGTGGGCGGAGCCGCCCCGGCCGCTGGCGCTGCCCCTGCGGGGGGCTCTGCCCCTGCTGCCGGCGCTGCCCCTGGTAAGCATCGGAACCGCAGCTTCATCAGTGGGTGGTTTTGTGGAGGGTCAGGGAGAGGCGCATACGGGCCAGGTATCTCCCAGGGTTTGGGACAGAGCTAGGGGACGTTGTGCTTCCGCCCCGGCCCAGGCAGCTGCAGACTGAGACTCGTGCCTGCTGGCTTCCCCTGCGTTGGAGGCGGCATTCAATTCAAATCCTCACACATCATCTTATTCCTTTTCAGCTGAGGAGAAGAAAGAGGAAGTTAAGAAAGAGGAATCCGAGGAATCAGACGACGACATGGGCTTTGGGCTTTTTGACTAATCTTGTAACTGCAAATAAAGAGTTGAAGACTGTGCTGTGGTCGGTCTCTGATAGCTCTTCGGGTGCATCAAGTCACGTTCCAGGCTCGTGGCACTGTAGGACTGGCCTCACAAACCTATTTACTCCTGCATCTCAATACAAATTTAAAGTCAAATCACTCTCTAATCCTAGAATCTGCATTTACCTGTGTGGCAGAAAGATCACAGAATTTGAGTGAGTGATGGGCAGTATAGTTCATAAATCAGTTTAGGAATCCTAATTTCAGTTATTTAGACTCAAGTAATTCAAATTAAATTATGTCAAAGCAAAATATGTGTTCGTCCTGCATTGCCAAAGGAGACCACGCTGTCAGAGAAATGATGACATGACTTGCGCTTGACTTTGTTTTGAGTGAGGGAGGGCTGTGCAAGGTCATCCATCAGCCTCCCTTCTCCAGAGCCATCTGAATCCAATGACCAATTCATCAGGATGACTGGCCCAAGGTCACACAGCTAGTGGGTGTCAAGTGTCTGAGGTGAGATTTGAGCTCAGGTCCTCCTGACTCCTGCACTGGTGCTCTATCCACTGCACCACCTAGCTGCCCCCTTTTTTTTTTTTTTGTCAAATCAAAATTATCTTGCTGGTTGGAAAGAATAAATTTCTCTTTTGTTCAAAAGCCTAATTTTAGCAATCAACTTCTGACTTCCAGTTAGTGACTTTCTCAATAGAGTCCATCTTCAATGTCTGCCCAATTTTTTTTATCCTGACCTGTGATTTCACTGAAAAAAACTTCCATAAATGTCGATACTCTTTTTTGGTTTCCTGGGACAATGAAGTTAAGTGACTTACCTAGGCTCACAGAACTGGTAGGTTAGGGTTAAAATAAAACCACTTGAACCCCAACATACTTAACCAAAGCTAGCAAGTGTGTACCACACTATTACTACAACACAGGTCTAAACTTTTGAATACCAGATTGGTAAGTTTAGACCTGTGTTCTCAGTGGTTCCCTATTACTTTTAGGACTTAAAAAAAAAACAAAAACTAGTGCCTAACATTTTAAATCTTCCACAATCTGGCTCCCTTCTACTTTTCCAGATTTTCATATTGTTTTCCTTGACACTCTAGTTAGTGACCTGCTAGTTATTTTGGGACATCAGCATTCCATGACTGCTTTTGCAACATCCAGTCATGCCTGTTATGCATTCTCTCTACCCCTCAGGATTCCCAGGCTTCCTTCAAAAATCACACCAGGTGTCACCTCCTTTGGATGGGAAGCCTTTCCTTATCCTCCCGAAATTACACTTGTGTGTATCCTTCACCGCTGCCAATGCTCCTTAAGAGGAGGGACTTGAGTTTTGTATTGCAGCATATGGATTCTGAATAATCTCCAAACCACAAATGGGCAATTTTTATTGGGGGGTCAAAGGCAAGTCAAGACAAAAGTAAATATATACTGGGTTACTCTCCTTCCTTCTAGACCATAAATTCGTAAATGTAGGGGACCTCAGAGGTGATGTTTAAGCAAAATTTGAACTCGAGCCACTGTTTTCTCCCTGTACTGGGTCATTTATGCTCCAGTTTTCTCCTAAAAACAAAATTTCAAATACAGGCAGGTTACCTGGTCCACTTTAAAACTAGGCTACAGTTCTGTTGTTGACTAAATTTTCCTCAATTCTTCACTCCCTATTTAAATCCTGAAAGCGAATGTACTGATTTATGCCAGTGGATATCACCCTTTTTACATATGTAGGTTGTAGAAGGGAGCAAAGCACCTATTACATTTGCCAAAGCAGCTGCTGGCCCCTGCAATATCAATTCCCCTGGTTATCAACTGGCTCTCTGACCTGCTGGACTAAGTCCTCTTCACTAATTACAATGTATTCATTTTAAGCTTTTGCTAAGTCCCTTAAAACAGGTAAAATGTCTAAAAGGCTGGTTTTCATAAGTAATCCTGTATTTTCTACCTTTTCCTAATGCTCTACAGCTGCCTAGGGCTTTCTGTCTTTTTAATAGCTCATCAGTAAGAGAAGATTCAGGCCTTGCAGGCCTTGGACCAGAAGAACTGAGATTTGTCCTGCGTTGCTCATGAGCTTTTTCATCTCATTACAAAGAGTAAGAACAAATTCAACAGGTCAGCCAGCTTCAATCACAGCTAAATCCAGGCCTTCTGCCTCCCATGCCCAGTGCTTTTCCATTACATGTTCAACACACATACTGTATTTTATATGACCAGTTCTCTAGCACAAAAATATTACATTTTTATAAATACTTCTAACATTTACAAAGCATTTTCCTCACAAACCTTTAGTATAGCAGCATAGCTGCAGTAGCAGACAGGCTCAAAGCAGTGACCTTCCTATGGTCACAGAGTTGAGTCTATCAAGTCCAGTCTTTTGACTTCATTTCTATTCAGCACCTGTGCACTAATCTTTTATTAATATAACCAATGTGTGGGTGCTTTCCCATCAGGGAGTTCTCAACACCAATGAAATCATAATTTAAAATAATCCAAATAATACAGAACTAGAAGACAGAAAAATTAAAAATGACAGCGTAACCAAGGTACTTAGAATCTTGACCAGCAAATGGTGTTGAGGTAGTGGAGGCCTACAACACGTATAAAATATATTACAAGTGAGCATCTGACCAGGCAAAGAAGTCCTCTAAGAAAACTTAAAGATCACTAAAAGGCTTCATTAGTCATTCAGCTGGGGCTTGAAATAACAATTTCCATCGGTGGAATAAGGAATAAGGAATACAGGAATAAGGAATGGTGCACACAAATGTGAAGATGGGAGAGGTGAGCAAGGAAATTAAATCAGACCTAAGGCACAAGACACTGAAAACACGAGCAGTTAAATTATTACAATAATCCAACAGATGTGATAAGGTTCTGAAAAAGGATAATGGAGTTGAGTAGACAAAACAATCATTCTCACAAGCATCTGAGGTATTAGTGAGTTACTTAGGCAGAAACATCCAGCGCAAAGTTATAGGTTTAAAGGTGAGTTTCCAGTGAAATTATCCTCTTGGGAGTTAGTTCCTCAAAGAATACATTCTTTATATAAATTTAACATCAAATGGGAAAGACATGATAGAGATAACTCAGATGAGATATAGCTACACAAATGAAACACAAAAATCAAGGACACAAAGACAACTGATTACCTTTGCTGAAATTGCATACATGAGAAAATAGAAGGCAAACTTTCTGAATGTCTCAGCAGTCAATACTAAATGGGTGTAGGGAAATCATGTAATCATTAATTAGTCAAAGTCAAGGGAAAACTCAATGGTTAATTTGAATTTTAAGCATTGATTTGCATTTACTAAAAGCACAAAGACAGGTAAGTAAAAACAGGAAAATATAGCCATTTTCTGAATTCAGCTATACTTAAAACTCCTATACATTATAATCTAAGCCCTACTTATCTGGATTTTATAAAATGCACCATGTCCATAACATTCCACGATTACAGATCATTTTTTAGTTGGTCAAATGGTGGTGGGAATCCTGGAGAGCTGCACATTATCAAAGACCCATTCGGGTATAAAATAATCCTATGCACACAGTAAAAGCAGAGAAAACTCTGCTGTAAGTAACTGGGGGCAAATGCTTGCATACTTCGGTACCCTAGTAATAGCTTCATTACCTAAAACCCACTAGCATAACTGAGCAACTGACTTAAGTGATAACTGAAAATGATCACTGTGCACTGTTGTCACTAACTGCAGAAGCAGTTTGAAATTCTGCTCTTCACTTATTTTACTGAAAGTCTTCCAAGCTTAGATAATTCATGACTGCACGATTCAGTTTTCTTTCCCTTTCTAGCTACATAGTCTTTCCAGGATTAGGGAATGAGGAAAAGCTGTACAATTAGCATCTAAGTTTAAACAAGCCAGTCCTTAGAATAGTACACTAAGAAGCAAAGTTAAAACAGCCAGAAGCATCATATGCAGACAGTGAAAACAGCAAATATTTACACAGAGCCTTCTGAGTGTTGAAGAGCACTTTATATTAACTCAATTGATCCTCACACCTATCTGTGAAGTTCAATTACCCTTACTGCAGTGATTCCTCGGGAGGGTCACATAGTAAATATCTGAGGAAAATTTTGAGCACAGGTCTTCCTGACTCCAAGTCTAGCTCTCTCTATAACCACTTAGATGCCACAGGGAAAATCTCCAGCCTGGCCCCATTCCCCAATCACTGTCCTGAGAAACAACCCTTATGAAAACGGGGGGGGGGGGGGGGGGGGGGGGGGGACTGGGTAAGGGCCATCTATCTTTGCTTGCCACCACCAAGACAAACAAGCCATCCTGGGAGAGCCAAAACACTATCATCCCCTCCCTGGATCAAGATCCCTGGTGGAGGCAAAGTCCAGGACACACTGTGCCCACAGCAGAGAACAGCAGCTGCTAAAGGCCCAGAAAAACAAGTTCTTGGCAAAGTCACTGCCAAAGGTTCAAAGTGAAAACTAGATATTATTCTTTTATCAATGGAAATGATAAAAGGTATTTAAATACCTTTCATTTTACCCAGTGCTGTCTACCTCTCCTACCTGACAGCACTTATGTATTCATTGCTGAGACCACCTAAAAATTAGCAAAGTAACTACACTTTAGTTGAGTTAAGCCTTTTATTTAATGTTACAAAAAATATTTAGTCAAACAGACCAAAGCCCATGTCATCATCGGACTCCTCGGATTCTTCTTTTTTTGCTTCCTCTTTCTTCTTCTCCTCAGCTAAAAAGGGACAAGAATCAAAATCATACATTTGAAAACTCAATAAACTTTAAACAGAAAAACAGCCATCAAATTAAATGAATTTCCAAATAACAGAGAATTCTATATTATTGCCTTAGATACAAAAATCATTTGAACTTCCCAAAGCCTAACTTCAAAGAGAAAAAGCCTGCCACAGCGATGTTTATTTACAAAAATAAGATCCATTTTGCTTCAAGGCCTCCACGCTGCAGGCTCCCCACTCCTGAACAAGTCTATCAACTGGCCCCAATAGGACCTAACCCAGCTTTTCAAACAAGCAAGAATACTTACCTGGGGCAGCTGTGCTAGCCGGAGCAGCCCCTCCAGCAGGAGCAGCCCCACCAGCTGCTGGGGCGGGTCCACCAACACCTACATTGCAGATGAGACTCGCAATGTTTACATTGGACAGGGCCTGAAACCAACATCCCATTATCACATACTAAGCCAGTTAAGTTTTCACCCCATAATCAACATCCCACGTTCAAGATGGTAAGTGAACCATCTGGGCAGCTTTTTGGATGATACTTTGCCATAATGAACCCCAGTCTTAATTTCTGACCCATCAGAGGTAGTTTGCTTACAAACTAATATTCCTATCACTTCTTGGAACTGGAAGTTACTTTCGAGGCCATCAGGCATTATGCCTGAGAGATGAAGCTCAGAGACTAAGTAACTCGCCCTATCTAATACTCTTCCATTTGTATAATTTTAGGTGTTCTGATGCGCTCAAGCACCCTAACAAAATCAGCACTGCAGGTCATGTGACCTCTGTTACAGAGAGGACCCAACGACATGCTTGTGATCACATTAACCAGGAGAGATAAAGAGTTCAAACTCAGGTCTTTCAGTATTCCTTCAGAGGCTACTTTGTGTCCACACAACCCACATGCCCAGAGCTGTCTTACCTTTGCAAACAATCCAGGCCAGAATGGCTCAACATTTACACCAGCTGCTTTAATGAGGGCATTTATTTTATCCTCCTGAAACGGAGAGAAAATGCAGCTGAAATTCATATTCTTACCATGACAATACACAAACTTCATACAGACTCCACAGAAGCAGTTGAGTATAAACTAGGTTAAAAAACACTGGAATGCTAATAGGACTAGTTTTATTGATTTTTCAAATATTAACTGCTAACCTTTCAAATTTTCCTTTACTAAGGAAAAGTAAATCTGCAAAAGACCAGAAACTGTAGCTTAGAGATAAAATGATAAAATGTGAAGTGGCCACTACAAATGATGGTGCTAAAATTTTTAAAGAAATTGAGATCTTGCATCCTATATTTGGAATGGATCTGATTCCATCAGAACAGGCACTCCATCCAGATCAAAGTCCCCACCAAATACTCAAGCTAAAACATCGCTGTCTGAAACATTTCACAGGGTTGCCCACACTCTCCCAGATACTCTAATTTGGGTTTCATGCCACTCTTCTCCTCCCTGGTTCATTTCTCACCCATCCGCACTACTTCCCCCACTCCCAGAAGTTCATCAAGGGGAAGACTAACACCCTACAAATCCCACCAACCTTGGTCCTCTACCTATTACCCACCCAGTCCCTCCGACTGAAGGGTGGAGCCAAGAATTTCCAAACCTCCATTTAAGTAACTCAGAGTTGAGAAAAATCTCATTTCTCACCCTAATAAACGCTCCCCGCCGGCCAATCCCAAGGGCACCCTTTCAGTCCCAAGGGCTTAATCATCATCTCGATGAGAGGCCTCCTAGGTCTATTCACAAGCTCAGTTTTAAGCTTCAGTATCTTCGGAAGCACAAATGCTACAAAGTTACCACAATACCATCTGACACTTCAATGATCGCATTCACAGTTCCGCGAGTGCTGAACAACAACCTTAACTTAAGAGGATGCGGCACGCTGTCTACACTGCACACGGGGCGGATCGGTAAATCCTCTGGGCGGCCCCTCAGCACTTCTGGGGGTGCTGTCAGAGCGGTTCTGTTTGCATCAAAAGCGGTTCCCTGAGTGACGTAATCTTTTCAGGTCGCTAAAGTGTTCAGCAACTCCGAAAACCGACTACAGAACAAAGTGTAAGTGAGGCTGCACTTTAACGAAACACACCAGTTACTTTAAAATGTTAGATAACCACTTTTCCCACTTTTCTCTTTTTCGGCAGCTTGCAGCGTTCAAACCTCTTTAGGTCTTAGATTAAACCTGCGCTAAAGGCTTTCGGGAGAGCTACGTGGGCCTTTCCTCGCTCAGGCCCCAGTCTGGGCTTCAGACTGGGTGTCCGAGCGGCGTGTCCAGCTCGGGAAGTCAAACAAAAGCCACCCCACGCCTTACCGCCCTCCCTCCCCACGCGGTCTCCAACCCCGCCTCCGCCTCAGGCCCGCTCCGACACCCACGCAGGGCCAGCAGCTCGTACTCGGCGTTTATCGTTGTGGGTGCGGACCGGCCCTGGAAACGCGGGCCGCGTGGCCCAGTCATCCGGGCAGGGGACAGCCGCGCACCGCGCGGGCGGCAGCCACGTGGACAGGCTCCCCCTCCCCAAGGGAGGGCCTCGCGCTCCAGCCCCGGTCGGTCCGGTCCGTCAGGCCGAGATGGCGGGGAGCCGCCCCTTCAGGCCCGGCCCCGCCACATGCCTCCTTCGAGGTTGCCCCCCGGCCCACGGGCCGCCCCGGCACTCACCGTGACCGTAACCTCGTCGTCGTGAAGGATGAGGGCAGAATAAATGCAGGCCAGCTCGGAGACGGCCATTTCGGCAGACGGACGAGGGGAGGGTTGTCTGTAACGGTGCTAGTCGCCGGCTGAAGCGAGGGGTCACTCCAACGCGGCCTTAGCTTCCGAAGAAGAACCGAGCACCTTACGGACAACCGAAGAGAAAGAACCGACGGCCGCCGCGGCGCCTTATATCCGTACCCTTTTGGCCAATCAGCGCGTGCGCCGAGAGGAAGTAGCTGGGCGGAGCTCTGAACGAGCGCGTACGGAGTCTTCCACTTCCGGTTCGCGCACGGCTCGCGGCTGGCTGGCTGGCTTTTAGAGCTCAGGGTCAGGCGGTTTGAGCTCCTTGTCCGGTGCGCGCGTGGAATACCCGCAGGAGGGGGTCGCTGGCCGGGGCAGTCTCCCGCGTTCCGGTACCAGTTCGACCCTTGGTTCTCCCCGCGGTCCGGGAGCCGCGCGCTCGCCACGCACAGACCCGGGGCTAGAAGGCTCCGTGGGGCCAGCACGCGCGGGTCCTGAGTCTGTGGCTGGTGTACGTGTACACGGGCGCGTGCGGGCGTGTTGCGTGTGTGTGTGTCTGTCTACATATATATATATACGTGTACACACACACGCGCTCACGCAGGCCCCTCTCCCCCAGGGGCAGCTGATTGTCACCGAAGCCTAGTAGAGAAGGAACGCTGGATCGGAGGGTGAGCCGGACCCCGCCCCGAGGCACCAGGCGGTGGCCGGACCCGACACCGGGCAGGGCCGCGCAGCCGCAGCCTCCCCTTCTCCTCTGGAGCCGCAGACGGGCTTTGAAGCTAGTTTTCTCCGGGCTCAGTCTGACCGCTGTAACGTAAGAAACGAGACCCACGACGGCCCGCCCCTTCCGGGAGGGGCGGGGACCCGCAGGGGAGCAGCGGCTGCGGAGGAAGCGGGGCCTCGTCCGAGAGTTCACGAGAGCCGGAGGGATTGGGGAAGCCTGGCCTGCAAACCCCAGGGGGCCCGGGGTGTCCCCCAGCTGGCCAGTTCCGCGCTCAGACGTGGGGGCGGTTTGTCCTTGAGTCATCAGGGAGGGGATGCCGTGACAGGCCCGGAGTCAGGAGGACCTGGGTTCGGATGTGGACTGGACGCCTCCAGCTGGCCTGACTGGCAGTATCTGCTTCTGTTTCCCCATCTAAGATGAAGCGGACAAGGAAACGGGCTAACAGAACCCCAGACACAACTGAAAAAAAAATAACTGAACAGTTGTGACGGAACAGTTGTGGCCTGAGTCAGAAGGACTTGGCTTCTCTGCGTGGTCACTGGCCCTCCTCTCAGCCCGTTTCCTCAGCTGTAAAATGGGGGCATCAGTAGGACCTCCACTAGGTAAAGCCCTTGGCACACCTGAAGATACTGTAGACAGCTGTTATCAAATAGGTTGGCCTAGATGGCATCTTGAGTTCCATTCCAGTTCTCTTGCTACAATCCTATAACCTAAACACATATGCCTATGATAAAACGTATGCTCCTTAAGGGTAGGGCCTATTCCTATATCCCTCCTACCTAGGCACACTGCCCCACACTTTTGGGCAGGAACTGTGATTTCACCCACATAGAGACTGTCCGGTGAAGAAACTCCCTCCATAATGCAGGTCACTCACTTGCCTTGCAGCAGTCATCGGACTGCTATGGACACCAAAAGGCTAAGGGACCTGGCTTCCATCAAGGGTGCTATCCAAGGAAGATAAACGGAAATCCTGCAGCAGCAACTTTCAGTTTGTGAA
This sequence comes from Notamacropus eugenii, assembly GCF_028372415.1. Taxonomy (NCBI): domain Eukaryota; kingdom Metazoa; phylum Chordata; class Mammalia; order Diprotodontia; family Macropodidae; genus Notamacropus; species Notamacropus eugenii. The sequence goes on along the minus strand of NC_092872.1, from coordinate 132,882,838 downwards.
CTATTAAAACGCAAGGCTCAATGAGCAATATCTGGGGAGTACAAAACAGTGCAAAAGTAACTGAGGAAGCTTAACCCTACACCCTAAATTTTGTTTTGCTTCCTTTTGCTGAAGTACTTTCAATAAATGTCTTCATTTTCTTAGAAAGCTAGTTTATTTGATTCAAGAAATTATTACACACACCAAATTATAAGTGCTCAGGTTATCCATGGCAAAACCATTACTAATGCAATAGCCACTTATTTCAGTCACTTCCTGTCTTCTAACAAGTATTAACTTAAAACTTATTTGCATTCTTTCATCATCAGCCTGGAACAAACAAGAAAAAGGGAGAAATAAGACTTTTGGGTTATGAGTACCACAGCTTTTCTCAGAGGCTATCACCGACCCAAGAGTTGGTTCTAATATAATTTTTGTCAGGCACTATCAACTAAAATATCGTCCAAGATTGGGTTACTTCCAGTGCCAGTCACAACTCCAAGTCTCAGTTTCTTCACTGAAAAGATGGGAAAACTTGCACTACTGCTTCAGTATTTCAACTGAAGTACTTACTGACACAAAAAGAAATAATACCCTTCACAAATGAATAATGATGACTTGTTGACTTTCTCACACAAAAACAACATAAAGAATGTTAGTCAGGCCTTTTGTTGCCCTGGACAAGCCTTTTTGCACATATATCACCTAGGAGCCCTTCTCTAGCTTCTTACCTGTAAGAGGAATGCGAGCCTGCTCTGCTTGAGCCTTTGCACAAGACATACACATACCACCCTCATCATAAAATTAAAGACGTATTACTAAATATTGGACTTCTAGTCAGGTTTGGTATCAGTTTAAATTTGCTATAACTGAATAAAGTCAGTCCTTTCTAAGCTTTAAATTCAGCTGTAAAAATGGAAAAGCATCAGCTTCAAAGGAAACTAGAGGCCTCTTCCCAAAATTCACAATTGCATTTGGTAAAAGCCAGGACAATCCAAACTGAAAGAACCATTGTGGTGCAAAGATTACTAATTCCTTTTGGCAATCAGATCAATCAATGGATGTGCTTCAGTGTCACAATGGTAAAATCCTATTGATAATTTTTTTTGCATTTACAAATAAGGAAAATGAGGGCTGCTTCATTGTGGATTACCCAAGGTAATAAAACAGGCAGAAGTGGTGGTACAAGTGTTATCCCCATTTTATAGATGAAGAAACTGAGGCTCAGAGTTAAAGGATTTCTAGTAATTTCTTAAAAGCTAATGATTTAATAATGACGATAACGAGCTAAGTGATTTGTTCAGAATCACAACTAGTAAGCATGAGCTGGTCTCCTGAGCCCAAGGCCTGTGGTCTTTGTTACAATACATACCACCAATGAAAGTTTCTACATAACAAAAACTTATTAAGGCTCAAACAAAATTCCTTTTTTGGAATGAACAGTCCCCTTGGTATTTATCAAAATATGATTTCAGCCTGATAATCTTAAGGTCAATATAATGAAAAATTTCTTCACGTTGATGGCTATCCAAAACTAAAATGGGCTATCTCATAAGGCAGAAAATCCTCCAAGACTCAGTCGTCTAGGAGAGGGGTCAGATGACCAAGAATTGTAGAAGGAATTTCAGTTCAAGTACACAGGATGGATTAGGTAAACTCAGAAGCCCTTCCAATTTTGAGTAGTGTGGGGGAGGAAATAAGCATTTAAATAGCAACTATTAAGTGCAAGGCATTGTGCTGAACGCTTTACAAATATTATCTCATTCCAGGCCAAGAAACTGATTCCTCTGCACTCATGTGTGTTAAAAACCATTTTCAAAAAAAATTCAAATTTATTCAAATAGAGTATATTCTTATTATATAATTTAGAAACACAAAGTGATACAAAATATTTTAAATGTGTTTGCTGATTATATTTTTCAAATTGTTCACAAAGATACATTATATGTATGTATGTATGTTTATTAACTGGTAATTCCACTTAATAAAATACCCTAAAAATTTTTTCTAATTTATAAAATACAGTTGCAATTTAAAACGAAAATGTCTTTTCATATTATACACTTCATATTTTTAGTGCTTTTTATCCTAGGTCATTTGTCATAGTCAGATGCCAGAAAACTGATTATACTGAAATTCAACACAATTCACTTTCCAATATGAATTCTGATATGAAAGTTTGAATTGTCAGCAAAACATGGTCTAAAGTGCATTTTTGTAGCTAAATAGCAGCATGTGTTTTATTTTTAACCTAAAAATGAGATCTAAGTTGGAAAAAGTCACTCTATAAAAGAACACATGAGCCAAATACACCACCCTCTTTCCCCAAGGCAAAGCCTTGCATGATTATCTATAAGAGTATACAAAAAATATACACAAAATAGCATAATCAGAAGTTAATATACAAACAAGGAAAGAGTTTTCTTTCTGAAATTCATAAGTACAGCAGGATGTATGGAGAATATGAATACATGTCTTTGGAGATAAGTGGGAAGTGTTGCTCTCATTGCCAGTGTATAGCATAGCCAACAGCTATGAGGTATGCAATGTTAAATAACGCAAGTTTTTGTTTTTACAAAATAGCACAGCTGTTTGATTCAAAAGAAATCAATAGCATGAAAAAAAATCCTTTATAAGAGAAGCTCAAATCACGGCTTTCTGCGCCTGAAAAATAAGAGTAACATTAGTTTGAATGTAATTATACAATATGATCTACTAAGTTTTTTGTAGAAAAAAACTACTGGCATAATCATACCAATATATTTAGGTAGATAGGTATTCTAATACCTCTTTCTATTATACCAGAACTTTTTACACTTGATAAAGCACACCACATTTATAAATATCCCTATTCTGTACTGCACTAAGGAAGCAGTGCTTCCTCAGTGCTCATTCTCTAGCACTTAAAAGTTTTAAACTGGTCACAATAGACTGTCAGAGGAGGAAGGGGGCTAGAGATGAAACTCTGAAATGCTGTTCAACTACAGTAATGTAATAAGAACAGAAAAAGAAAACCTTGGTACAGGGAGGGTCTCAGATTAGATGTACAGTTGTGTTTGTCCTTGCTATCGAAGAGGACCATGCCATCAGGGAAATGATGACATGACCTGCAGTTGACTTGCAGAGGCCAGATATTTATCAGGACAATAGCCCAAGATGCAATGGGAGACCCTGGTCCCTTAGGCTAAGGCCTTTTCAGTTACTCAGAATGAGGTAACATCCATTCAGTGAATAGGCTTCTTTAAGAAGTGAGTTTAAAGGATGGCTCCTTAAATTAGAAAAAAAGAAAAAAATCAAGCTGGGAGGGGAAGACCCTCAGGGTCTTGTACAGTATCTGAAATTTCATGAGTTAATAAAGGCAAAAGTACCTGAACAGACATGTACTTAGGCTACTCTATATTTGAGGCACCATCATAACTGGCCAAGTCCAACACATTTTAACATGTATTTTAAGTATTGCTATCTCCCATTATATTGATTGAAAAACACTCTAACAAAGTGCTTATCTATGTCAAGAACTAGAAGATAGAAAAAATAAAAAAGTAATTATGACTTTTTTGTCTAATATGTCTTAAATAATATGCTGTTACTGCATTAGCATTTTAGAGAAAAGTTACTATTTCAGGAAAGATTAGATGGGGAGAGAGGAGAGAGGAGATAGAGAGCTCAATGGATATAAATATATATTCTCAACCTAGATATAAATAAAAATATAGCTACATCTCAATCTAGATTGTCTGAGATGCATATAAACACAGTCACATAATCCTCAAATAAAAATACGTTTTAGCATATTATAATGGAAGTCCAAATCTTAGGATTAAAGGCTGTTAGGGTGAAATTTTTAATGTTCCTGTTAATTTATATGGTGGTAGTTTAATGAAGTGGAAAGACCACTGGATTAGGAATGCTAACGAAACCTAACTCCTGATCCAGATTAATAACTACTAACTGACCTTTGCCATGTTACTTCTCTTTGAGTCTGTTTCCTTCAAGATAAAATAGGGATAATGATATCTAACCCCTCCAGATAACAGGTGGTGAAAATTATCTGCCAGATTCAGCACTGTTCATTCCCATCTCATTCTTCCCTCTAGATATACCTTCCTTAACCTTCCTGACACCACACTCATAATTCTCTGCTCACTTCCCTAACTGCTATTACTCAGGCTCTTTTTTGACTTATCTTTTAACTGCCCTCTACACATGGGCATCACTAAAGGGTCTGTCCTTTGTCCCTCCCTCTTTTTTCTGTCTCTTAATGATCAAATTCATCCCAACAACTTCAATTATCACCATTATACCAGAAATCAACATTTCTGGTAATTTTCAGAGTGACCTATGCCCAGAGTTCCAGGCCTAGGACTACAATAGTCTGAAACTCCTAGCACAGTGCTCTTTCCACCAGCCCATAATTATCAGGGTCCTTTAACATAACATTCACAAATTTGCTTCTAAGCTAAAGAACTATGTACCATAAGTATAATAATAGTCTTAACCTTTATTATATTAAACAATATTTAGCTTATTTCACTCACAATCACATACTAGGCAGGGTGTCCCATATAAATGAAAGCACTTTTATTCTTGCATATTTCTATTCTTTCAATAAATCCTGAAATAAAAAATATGTATACATATTATTTATTTCATGTGGTTCCATTTATATAGGATACCCTGTATTTTAACAATTATTAAGTTTCCCCAATTAATACAGTATTGCAGCAATAACATTAACATATTAACAGAATCTCGCTGTAAAATTGTAAAACCTTGCCTCAATATTATTTCAGTTGACTGACCATTAGTAATTTGTTCCTCTTTGTTCAGTCATATCTTACTGGTCATGACCCCCATTTGGGATGTTCTTGGCAAAGATACTAGAGTGATTTGCCATTTCCTTTTCCAGCTCATTTTACAGATGCAGAAAATGAGGCAAACAGATTTAAGTGACTTGCTCAGAGTCACACAGTAAGTGTTTTAGGCCAGATCTGAACTCAGGAAGATGAGTCTTCCTGACTCCAAGCCTGGTACTCTATCCACTGTGCCACCTAACTCGCCTCCTATGGATCTAACCAAGGCCCAAAGCACAATTTTACCTAAAATTTTGCTTTAGAAAAACAATAACAAAGTCACAGAGCTTGTCAATGAAATTGTGAAATAACTTACTTAGGTTGTGCATGATGCTGATATCCTGGTCCAAGTTGAGATCCTGCCCTCATTTCCACAGCTACAGAACACTAATATGAAAAAGAGGAGAAGTTAAAAGTCAAAAGTTTCCACTAGTCACAAATAACTATAAAATATATTTCCATGTAAATACCAGAACAGGGCATTATTACCTCTTGGTCCCTTCCAAGCAACTACGCTTAAAGAGGCAGCCATGGAAGAATTATTTACAATTTACTTTTGATACAGCCACAGAATTTGAGAGTGGGAAAGGACAGTTTTCAAAGATCAGCACTCTCATTTTACTGAAGAAGAAACTGAGACCTAAAGAAGTTAAACAATTTGCCTAAGGCAAATAGTACTAGAACCAAAACAGGGCTCCTCACCAGAGATTCAGCACTTCTACCACATTCTGCCAAAAGCAACTCATTTACATATCCTCTCCCGGTTGGGTTACTTTGGGAAAAGAATAGAATTTCTCTCACATTCTCCTTACTCAGAGACCTCTTTTTATCCCCAGTTCTAGAAGCCCGTCCTAGTGTCCTGTGAGTGGAACAGAAGATCTTGTATAGGTTTGAAGAGATTCAAATCAGAAGAAGGCAACAGAAAATATTCTTTTAAGTTTGAGCATAACATCTACTTTATACAAAGTGCACAAGTGGCATGCTATCACGCTTGAAATTATTTAATTAGAACATAAGTTTGCAGAATTTAAGATGAGAAGCTTCTAATTACACTTGTTCTTTTCTTATCCAATAATTTTTATTGCTATCTTCTGATTTGCAATGCCCAAGGTATTATTAAAGTATTTCAGGATGGGTTATTTCTTGAAGCTTACCCGAGTTTCCACATCTGTCCACTCAGATTCAGTTGGTACAGCAACTTCTTGTGTCTGGGCACATGTGGAAGATCTTCGTTTCCGACTGCAAAGAAAAAAGGCAGAATAAAAATGTACGACGAGAATCACTATAACCTCAAAATAATATATTAGAAAATAAACACCCCTAAAACTCCACAAAATCATTCGACAACATGCTCCCCCTTCTGAACCAGTGCTGAGCACCTCTCCCACGGAGCGTCTCTTGGGACCACGCACTCACCCAGGTGGTGACTCTTGCTTTAAAGTCTCAATATCTGTGAACTGCACAGACTGCCCGCCGCCTCTTGTCTTAAAGACATCGCCCTGAAACAAGGAGAAAAGATGGCGATTATAGACTGAGCAGCGCAGCTGGCAAACTCACGCTTCCTACATTTCCAGTCACCTATTTTCAGCATTGTCTTAATTCATTCAAACTCATACCCACAAGACACAACTGTATCCGGAGTACCCACGAATCCAAAGATTTCAGGCTGTTTGGGTGACTATTTAAGGTACTTCAACCTAAGGTACTGAGCTCACTGCTCACAATTTCCCCCTCAAACCCTATCATACACTGTACTGAGGTTTGCTTAACCTACAATTAATTCAGAAGCTAAGCAGTGCTAAGAAGCAGCAAAAATTTTTAGGGTTTCAGGTCAAAATACCATTTTACTTCATTCTTTAGATGTGATCACCATATTAAATTATGTTACATCTGAGTTTACAGATGTAACTAAATGTGAAACATCACAATAGTTAACCCTATTTTCTTTCTTCATTGATTACCAATATTTCTTCAACAACCAAAGAAAAACTCTTTCAGTATTACAGACATTTTCGACCCAAGATGCTGAAAGGCTCAAAACAGCAACCAAAAGAAATCTCAATATTTTAATGTGCCTTTTAACTTAACTTTGCAGAATAAGTAAATGGAAGTTTTTTTCTGTTGTGGTGGTTTCTCCCCCTGAAAGTAGAAACTAAAATCAAATTACAGCAATTAGAGTGCAAATTAAGACTTAAAGAAACAAGATTCTAAGCCTGACTAAGGACTAGTTGACTAAGTCAACATAGAGGAAAACAACAGGCCTAGTCTTTACTTGCTATCTGCACAGCTAGGTCAGTACTTTCACTTTGATGTGCATCAGCAAAACCAATACAACAGAATAAAATGCTCCCCTTGTGTTGAGATCACATCTTCTTATGTATGTCAAAGCAATAGTCGGAAAAAGTGGGTGGAGGAGGGGGTTGCAAACATTTTTTAAAAATAATTCTCCCCCTGTGTAAATTCATTCTTTACCTTAATTAGTTTAGTTTCAATCTCCCCATCGGAGGCTAGTTCCTGGTGTGTCAGCATGTACTTCTCACACTTAGCTAGTGCCTTTTCATTTGCAACAGCTACTGTGATGGCATGGGGGACATGTGGCTGCATGATTGTTTCAGTTTGCACATTAGAGGCAGGCTTATGATCTACCCATCTGTCCCCTGCTGAGCGTGATCGTCTGTGGCGGAGACGAATTGGTGGTGCGTTCTGATCAGGTTAAAAGAGGAATCAAGAAACAAGCATAACCCAGAATTAATGTTCATTAAGGGTATTATTAGAAGTGCAGCAGGCTAGGTTATAGCAACTGAAAACACAACATCAAAATCAAAGCTCAAAATCATTTGAAAGCCAAAAGTGCTATTCAACTAATTTTAAATGGTTTCTTTGCAGTTAAATAAAATAACTAGACAAATTACTATAAGACATTCTACTAGTGAACTTCAATTTCAGCAAGCAAATAAGAGAAAGAATTTTGGGTTATATTGCTAGGCTTTTCTTCATTTTAAAGGCCTCATTTTCCATTTTGATGTTAGCTTTTACCCTGCATACTAACATACTTCGAGTCTACACACAAGACACTAATTTATAAAAGGTTTTTCTCAAAGCATAAGGGGCAAAGAAACTCTCTATACAAGCCCTAAAATTTCAGAGCAGTAGAAAAAAAAAGCGTAACTAATAAAATTAAACTAATACACTTAAATTGAATGTAACATGTTTAAATGGTTTTGGTCAAAGCTCTAATTTCAAAACAAATAGGATAAAATGTTTTGTCCAGACAGATTAAATGACTTTTCTCTATACAGCAATCCATTTATTCCATAAACTCAATGTAAAAAAAATTACTTCATGGATTCCCAAGAACATGAATAAGAGATGTAAAAGGGCTATATTAACATTATCACCTCTCCCCATCCCCCCCACACGCAGAGTTTGTATACTTTCTATCTTTCTGTGATCTCAGTTCTGGATTCTCAATTCATTTGGATCTAGCAAGGACTAATCCAAGTACGTTCTCTATGGAAAGAACATAATTCATGTTGTAGGAATTTAGATGTTTTCAATACACTTTCACGTTCACCTGTGTCCATTCAGTCAACATTATGGAGATCTTAAAACTCCTAAACAACACATCCTGATGTGATCTGGCTCAATACAATTCACCCTGAGTGGGCAGCTAGGTGGTACAGAGGATAGACTGCCAGGAAGACTCATCTTCCTGAGTTCATATCTGGCCTCAAGACACTTACTAGCCATATGAACCTGGGCAAGTCGCTTAACCCTCTTTGCCTCAGTTTGTTCATCTATAAAATGAGGTGAAGAAATGTCAAACCACTCTAGTATTTTTGTGTGACCCCAAAGGGGTCACAAAGAGTCAAACACAACTGAAACAAGTGAACAACAACAATTCACCCTACCATGGTTCCCAAATTAGAAAAAATAGTCTTGTCTTATTACAGGATTTTACTTTTGTACATTAAAGCTCATTTTTAGCAACAAGAAAATAATGTATCATCTACTAGGTGACAAAAACAAAGCTGGCTACTTCTTGATGAGTCACCAGAAAGATTACCACCGAAAAGAGGTCCATCCTTCTCAAAAACATTAACCATGAGAGTTTTAAAGATTGTCCCTTTATATTTCCAGTTATAATAGAAAGCAAAAATCAAATCCTGAATAAACTATAACAGACAATCTAGAGGTTCTGACGTCACTTTCCCCTTCTCAGAATTTGAGGAAAGTCATATGAAAGAGACAAGCATAGAATATTCAGCTAAAAAAAAAAAAAGCCTATGAAGAAATAACCAAAATACTATAATGGAAGTTATATATAATAATGGAATGAATGTTCAGATTATCTGGGAAAGTAGGAGAAGAAAGTTTCCAGAAAGAAATTCAGTGAATATTCAAAGAATATTCAGTGAATAAAGAAATTCAAATGAATATATGCCTAAACAGTCTTTACAATCTACTTTATATCAGGTAGTTAGAAAACGAATGTGCTCTTTCCTCGCAGCTCAAATATAAATTCATTCAACTTGAAAATGTAAAACATGTCTAAAAAACCAAGATCCACATGACAGCTTTATATTAACTATTCTGCTGCACTTCTAAATCTCTAAGATTCTGGTTTCAGTAATGAAAATATAAATATTCATCATATCCTCTTAAATATCTCCCAGCCAAAAAAGTTTCAATAGACTATAAATTATTTACAAATATTGAGCAGCCATAATCAAAACCTTGTTTTAAATAACTCTAAAATTTAGAATTTTAAGAGTTGATCACAAAGAGACCATACGCCAAGCTTTGCTACAAAAAAAGGATTAAGGCAAAATTTGTAAAAACAAATGTTCTCAATACACCAAGAAATCAAATGTTGTATTAGTAATTTTTTAAAAGAACAAAAAGCTAAAATTTCTAGACTTCATTAACACTGGGGAGTTTAAAACAACTACCAAATAAACTAAGATTTTACTAATTTAAATAAATATTAAATTAGTAAATGCAGAATAAATCCATTTCAATTAAAAAGAAATTTACCTTAATCCTTGTTATGAGCAAAAAGCATGAAAAAACCTCCACCATTGTCACGGACACAATGTATAGTAAATTTTTCAAGACAAACCATACTAAATTAGAATCGACATATTAACATTCAAAATTATAATACCAACCAAAAAGATCCCATAATCTTTTGTAAAATGGTTCCTTTTTTTTGAGGGGGAAAAGGGGTAGGGGGAGAGGGACATCTGGGAAGTCAAACAGAGGATACTGTACGTGAAGAAGAAAACTAAAATGAAAACTCAGTTCTCAACATTCAGAGTCACAAGTTGTGTGATGCTCATGAGCTCACTTTACCATGAGAGTTCAAAAAAGCCTTAGGACACCGATATGAACAACGGTCATAGAGTCAAACTGAGGAAAGCACATCCTTAGGCTTGATGAAGGAGTATCATAATTTTAAGTTAATATGAATGAGTAACATGAAATTAAAAGCAAAGAGATTGACTGTATTTACATGGTTAAAATTCTAGGCTTAAAGAATGATCATCTAAATCAGGGGTTCTTAACCTGGAGTCCATAAACTTGGATGAGAAAAAAAATTACCTCTTTATTCCAAAATATTTCTTTTGTAATCGTATGCATTTTTTTGTGCATTTGTAAACGTTCTTCTGAGACCCTCGTCCACAGGCTTCACAGACTTGCGAAGGGGTCCATGACACAAAAAAAGTTAAGAACCCCTGTTCTAAATTAAGTTAAAAGAAAATAACTACAGCTACAATACTTTAAGATATCGGCACCAACCCTGCAGCACTGCTCCTCTTCTACTGCTATCTCATGTTTATAGGAGGGAACCACCTCCCTGCCTCCAGGCCAGTACAGCCCTCGCCTTCTGTCTGACACGATACAGTGTTTATTTTGTCCTGGCTCCTGTAGCCTACGCCTTTCCAGAGATGTGACACTGAGAGGTGTGTTGTACGGAGGAATTTTCTGCTCCCATTCCGAAATACAGGAAGCTACAGAAATGCTGCTGCAAGAATTAGAGCGCCTATGAAGCTGTGGCTGGCTCATGAGTTGTTGGCCGTTGGAAATCTGAGCAATATAGTTAGCGGAAAGCTAAAAGAATTGAAGAAAAATTAATGAAATTCAATGAGCAATTACTGTAATATCATTCTATACATCTTCTAAATGTACTACTTAATGTTTTAGTGCACTTATTTATTTCTAATTTTTAAAGAAAAACTTGAAAGTCTAACTGGCATAGCCAGCCTTGGAATAAGGCACAACTGCCTTTGACGTATGCTAGCAATGTAACCATGCCTTTCAGTGACCCCATAAGTTAAAGATAAATTGTCAACCTATATCAATGAAGGGATTTTCCACCCTGGAGTTCCCTCAGAGTATGTGGGATCCAAAAGAAAAAAAATATGCATATAATTTGTGGAAGTTAGTGGATTATTGCTTAAGGAAGGGAAGTAGAAAAATAAATAACAAATAACATTCTAATAGAAAATTAAATCAAACAATGGAATTGCAAATTATACTTCTCAGTATTTGTTATTGTAAAACTATCAGTAACCTACAGGTATTGGAGATGGAGAAACTGATCTTTGAGATCTTTGAGAAATCTTTTCTCGATCTCGTTCCCGTGATGGTCTCTCTGGTTTATCATTCTTTGGTTCGGTAACAATAGCCTTGAGTTGCTTCAGTTTCTCATCTTTGACCCAAAGTTTATTCTGCATCTCTAGCTGTTTGGCAGCCACACGACGTTCCTAAAGATTAGCAATATAAATTTATATTCAGATTTAATAATAACAAAAATTAAACCTCTATTCAGTCAATCTCCTAAAAGTGACCTTTTTCCCTGTTCCTTCTGTGCAATTAATACCTAGCTGACATCTTGTCATAATTTGTTAATAACGTTGTGTTTTGTAGTAGTGGGGAGATAAGAAAAAGACTGATTTAGGTGTAAATACTACTGTTACCAGGACCTAACTCTATCCAAATGTAACATAATGTAAAACAGAAAAACTATCTGCAATCTCAACTCATAAAACTCTGAAAATGAAGCCTCCTACGCACACATTCTTTCTCCCACTTCATGGAAGTCTCTGTCACCATGCCTTGCAGCCTGGCCTCCAGTCTGCGTTTGTCAGAAAATTGGCGCTGAAGTTTTTGGCTTTGGTTTTCAAGTTCCTGTTGCAGATTGCGCTTATCTTCCTCATAGATTGTAGTAGTTTTCTCTAAAACCTCAATCTGGAAAGGCAAATTATTATTCTTCAATATAATTGGAATACAAACAATTGTACGTAGCTGAAAAATGAACTCCTCCTCCCCAATTTGCTCTAAGGAAAACTAAAAGTTACTTTTCCTTTAAACATTAATTTGACATGCTTATTGTATCTATCCAGACCTGGAAATGAGAAGACCAATCAAATCCTTCCCTCTCAGTCAAGCTGCCTGCTTTTAGAACAGAATTGCTTCTCCCTCAGCCAAAAGTCTACAGATAACTCTGGACGCTACGCTCAGAATGCCATGGAAATGATTAGTAAGGTAGAGCCCTTCTCCCTGAGGCATGAAGTAGATCTAGGAACATGTATAAGACTGGAGGAAGAAAACACATTTATAAAGCTGGCTCATAAGCAACAGAACTGAGAGAAACAGCTGTTTTACAAGATGAATACAGCAGCTACCAGGTTTTTGTCTTCCTCTGGGAATCCTGTTGTTGACTCAAAATGTTAACTGTATAAAAAATTATAGCAGCTCCCTTATGAAAGGTCTGAGAAGAGTTTTTCTCAAAACCATCTCCTAAGCCAAGTAGCTCAAGTGTTACTACCCTCATGTGACATTTGAGTAAACCAATGCTAGAAGACCCTCACTCATCATCAGACTGCTGAGAACTACAGTCAGGAGCTGGATCCAGGTCTGGAGATTCCCACTCTACCACGATGCCTCTGCTCTCCCTGTAAGTTAATTCAAGTTATTTCTCCATTTTGTTTTCTCTATTTCTCTTCCTCTTCATATGAAGAGACATGAGAAAATAATATCCATAGGATCACAAGATTTAGAGCTAGAAAAGAGTTCCTCAATTAGAAATCAGCTTCATCCAAACACTAACCATTTTCTGTTATGCCTATAATTTTAGTACCTTACAGACCTAGCCCAGGAATCAATAATATCTAGGTTTCAATCCTATGTCTAACACATAAACAATGGCTGTGTACCTGGGGGCAAATCATTTAACCTCTTGACACTCCCAGGAAATTCTCTAAAAACAATAAAAATCACAGAAGAGTTGCTAATCTGAACTGGTTGAAGTTCCTCACTAAAACTCAACAGGCCAATGAAATGAGAGGTCCATAAACTCCCTCACCCACACCCCAGCCCAAACCCCTAATACCACTAAAGTAACCCAACAACAAACCTTATATTCCAAAGTTTTAGTTTTCTTTTCCAGTCGTTCTATTTCAGCTTTCTGCCCTGAGATCACTTTTTCCTTTTCGTTTAGTTTTCCTTGAATATAATTTTCCTTATTTAAAACAGCATTATCAAAGTCTTGCAGCATAGTTCTAAAGGCAATCACTGTCAACAGAAAAGTTATGAGAGTAATTTTAATTCTGAAGCCCAAATACTTCAACTTTGTTCAGTAAAGATTATGAGTACACCTGCTAGTAAACAAATAATACCTCTAAAAATAAGTGATAAATATTATTATGAAAAATTTAGGCCAAAATTCAAGCAGAAGGCTTGAGATTTTAAATTACAATATGCTTCAGAAATGAAGACTTTGAAAGTCATGATACCTAGAACCAACTTTTAATACAAAAATTATCTCTAGATTTAATTTCTCTAAAGTTTACTATAATCACACCTTCCTCACTTTGAGTAATTCAATGACTCCAGAACATCACTCAGAGCCAGATTCAAGATCCATCAGGATTAAGGAAAGAATCAATAATGCAAACAATATGGGCACTACAACTTTTTGTTTCTTTGGGGCCTTCTTTTAAAATGCTAGTGTATCTCTGCAAATGACATGATATATACTTAGTGAACACTAGAGAATCAACATAAAAAACTATTAGAAATAATTAACAACTTTAGCAAAGTTGCAGGATATAAAATACACACATATAAATCATCACCATTTCTTTATATGACCAACAAAGCCCAACAGCAAGAGATAAAAAGAGAAATCCCATTTAAAATGACTGTAAACAATATACAATACTTGGGAGTCTACCCTGCCAAGACAAACCCAGGAACTATATGAACACAACTGCAAAATAGTTTTCACACAAATAAAGTCAGATTTAAACAACAGGAAAAATGTCAGTTGCTCATAGGTAGGCCAAGCCAGTGTAATGGACGTGACAATTCTGGGGTGAGCCAAGATGGCGGAGTACAAAGACACACACACACTAGCTCTTCCCCCACAGCCCATAAAATACCTGTAAAAAAACTACTCTCAACATATTCTAGAGCAGCAGAAGCCACAGAATGACAGAATAAAAAAGATTTCCAGCCAAAGATAACCTGGAAGGCCAACAGGAAAGGTCTATCCCACCAGAAGTTGAGCAGAGCACAGCCCTGGTCCTGCGGCACCATGAAAAACAGGACCTGAACAGGTCTCTGGAGCAGAATCCCCAGCAGGAAGGGTCTCAGATCCCTCAACCCACAAGCGCCAAAGAAAACTTCAAAGGTCAGTAAGAGGGCTTTCCAAACTGGGTGAGAGGGGAGCAGGGTCCTCCCTAGCACTGGCCCCAGGCACACAGCAGCATCCATCTGTGAAGCACTTGGCTTAAAGCCCCTGGGGGAACTGAGCAGTTGATCTGAATGTCAGCCCTGAGCACAGTCCTGGGGTAAGGAGGAGCACTAGGACCCTCCTCTTGACAATGCATACTGGCAGAGGAAGTCAAGGTATCTGCATCTAGGACCTCCAAAATGAATATGCAATGGGCTCAGGCCATGGAAGAGCTTGAAAAGCAAGTCAACAGCTTGCTAAAGGAGACCCCCAAAAAAATACTTAAGAAAATAACACCTTTAAAAATAGGCTAACTCAATTGGAAAAAGAGGTCCAAAAAGTCAATGAGGAGAAGAAGGCTTTAAAAAGCAGAATTAGCCAAATGGAAAAGGAGGTTCAAAAGCTCACTGAAGAAAACTGTTCTTTAAAAATGAGAGTGGAGCTGAGGGAAGCTAATGCCTATATGAGAAGCCAAGAAATTACAAAACAAAACCAAAAGTATTGAAAAAACAGAAGATAATGTGAAATATCTCATTAGAAAAACAACTGACCTTGGAAAATAGAATCCTCTATTCTATCTCCTCTATTTCTATCCTTGGAAAAAAACCTCTCTTGGAAAACAGATCTAGCACAGACAATTTAAAAATTATGGGACTACCTGAAAGCCATGATCAAAAAAAGAGCCTAGACATCATCTTTCATGAAATTATCAAGGAAAACTGCCCTGATATTCTGGAATCAGAGGGCAAAATAAATATTGAAAGAATCCACCGATCACCTCCTGAAAGAAATCTGAAAAGAGAAACTCCTAGGAACATTGTGGCCAAATTTCAGAGTTCCCAGGTGAAGGAGAAAATATTGCAAGCAGCTAGAAAGAAACAATTCGAGTATTGTGGAAATACCATCAGGATAACACAGGATCTGGCAGCTTCTACATTAAGGGATCGAAGGGCTTGGAATGGGGCATTTCAGAAGTCAAAGAACTGGGATTAAAACCAAGAATCACCTACCCAGCAAAACTGAGTATAATACTTTAAGGGAAAAAATGGTCATTCAATGATATAGAGGACTTTCAAACATTCTTGATGAAAAGACCAGAACTGAAGAGAAAATCTGACTTTCAAATACAAGAGTCAAGAGAAGCATGAAAAGACAAACAGGAAAGAGAAATCATAAAGGACTTTCTAAAGCTGACCTATTTATATTCCTACATGGAAAGATAATATTTGTAACTCTTGAGACTTTTCTCAGTATTTGGGTAGGTAGAGGGATTATACATACACATACACACACACACACACACACACAGCACAGGTTAAGTTTAATCAGAAGGGATGATATCTATAAAAAATAAAATTAAGGAGTGAGAGAGGAATATATTGGGAGGAGAAAGGGAAAAATGGAATGGGGCAAATTATCTCTCATAAAAGAGATAAGAAAAATCTTTTTGAATGGAGGAGAAAAGGGAGGAGGTGAGACAGAACAAGTGAAGCTTCCTCTCCTCACATTGGACTTAAGGAGGGAATAACACGCTCACTCAATTTGGTATGAAAATCTATCTTACACTACAGGAAAGGAGGGGAGAAGGGGACAAGTGGGATCAGGGGGATGATAGAAGAGAGGGAAAATGGGAGAAGGGAGTAACTAGAAGTAAACACTTCTGGGAAGGGACAAGGTCAAATGAGAGAATAAAGGAGGGAAATATAGCTACTCTTACACAACATGACTATTATAGGAGTCTTTTGCAAAACAACACATATATAGCCTGTATTGAATTGCTTGCCTTCTCAGTGGGAATGGGTAGGGAGAGAGGGAGGGAGAGAAGTTGGAATTCAAAGTACTAGAAATGAATGTTGAGAACTGTTATTGCATATAACTGTGAAATAAGAAATACAGGTAATGGGGTATAGAAATCTATCTTGCCCCACAAGAAAAGAGAGAAGATGGGGATAAGGGAAGGGCAGGGTGTGATAGAAGGGAGGGCACATTGAGGGAAGGGGTAATCAGAATGCAACGTGTTATGGGGTGGGGAGAGGGGAGAGATAGGGAGAAAAATCCAAACTCAAAATTTAGTGGAAATGAATGTCATAATCTAAAAATAAATAAATTAAAAAAAATAAATATGACAATTCTGCCTAAACTAATTTATTTATACAGTGCCATACCAATCAGACTACCAAAGATTATTTGATAGAGCTAGAAAAAAATAACAATAAAATACATCTGGAAGAACAAGAGGTCAAGAATATCAAAAGGAATTAATTTTAAAAATGAAAAGGAAGATAGCCTGACAATACCAAATCTCAAACTATATTATTAAGCAGTAATCATCAAAACTATCTGGTACCAGCCAAGAAATAGAGTGGTGAAAAAAAAAGAAAGAGAGTGGTGGATCAGTGGAATAGATTAGGTATACAAGACGGTCAATGACCACAGTAACCTATATGCAACAGGAACAGTAACCTAGTGTTTGATAAACCCAAAGACCCCAGCCTTTGACAAAAACTGCCAGGAAAACTGGAAAACTATAGGACACAAACTATGGATGGACCAACTATAGATAAATCTCACACTGTTTACCAAGATGAGGTCAAAATGGATGCATGATTTAGAAATAAAGGGTGACACTATAAGCCAATTAAAAGAGCAAGGAATTGTCTACCTGTCAGATCTACAAGGAAGGGAAGGATTCATGAACAAACAAGACACAGAAAATATTACAAAATGTAAAAGAGGTAATTCTGATTATATTAAAATTAAACGCTTTTGTGCAAAGAAAACCAATACAACCAAGAATATAAGGAAAGCAGAAAGCAGAGAAACAATCTTTATAGCAAGTATCTCTGATAAAGGCCTCATTTCTCAAATATATAGATGTAATGTTAATAGAATAGGACGATCTTCCCCATCCATTAATAGACCCAATTCATGGAGCCTGTGATCACATGAAGCCTGGGTCACATGGAGCTCAGATTGGGAGAAGCTTGCCCAAGAAGGAGAGCGAGAGCGAGAGAGAGAGAGAGTGTGAACAGGGGCAAAGAGTGAGAGCAGGCAGAGCAGAGAGAGAAAGAAGCAAGCTGTGAGCAGGTGAGGGAGGAATTTGTCTAGGGGAACTTGTTTTTGTGAAGAGGCCTGACAGAAAGAAGGTTTAAGATGTCAGCACCCCTGGATTAGCAATAAGTGCCCTGTTAAATCTTACCTCCTAGAATTCTAATGATGTCCCAAATAAATATTTTGGCTTGTGCCTTTGAGGAAGAGAGTTTATGTTTTGGGAATTTACCCTGGAAATATGCATGTATATTCATAGTGTGCTATGAGTATTACACTGGCGTTACAATAGAGAACTGAGTCAAACTGATAAGAATACAAGCCATTCCCCAACTGTTAAATGATCAAAAGATATGAACAGGCAGTTTTAAGATAAAAAAATCAAAGCTATCTATTGGCATATGAAGAAGTGCTCTAAATCACTTTTGATTAGAGAAATGCAAATTAAAACAACTCTGAGATACCACATCACACCTATCAGATTAGCAAATATGACAGAACAGGAAGATGATAAATTTTGGAGAGGATGTGGGAGAGTTGGAACACTAATACACTGTTGGTGGAACTGTGAGCTGATCCAACCATTCTGGAGAGCAATTTGGAACTATGCCCAAAGGGCTCCAAAAATGTGCATAGCCTTTGACCCAGCAATATCGCTTCTAGGACTGCATCCTCAAGAGATCATAGAAATGGGAAAGGGTCCCACATGTACAAAAATATTTATAGCAGCTCTCTTTGTGGTGGCCAAAAACTGGAAATCAAGATGGTGCCCATCAATTGGGGAATGGCTGAATAAAATGTGGTATATGAATGTAATGGAATACTATTGGGTTATAAGAAATGATGAACAGGAAGACTTCAGAAAGGCCTGGCAAGACTTATATGATCTGATGCTGAGTGAAAGGAGCAGAACCAGGAGAACTTTATGCACAGCAATGACAACAGTGTGTGAGTTTTTTCTGGTAGACTTGGAACTTCATTGCAACGCAAGGACTTAAAAAAAATTCCCAATGGTCTTTTAAGGCAAAATGCCTTCCAACACCAAAGAAAAATGGAATTCAATCACAAAATGTAGCAGATCATTTATTTGTGTGTGTGTGTGTGTGTGTGTGTGTGTGTGTGTGTGTATTGCATTTTGGTTTGTTGGATGATTTCTCTCAGTCATTTTAATTCTTTAACACAGCATGACTATAGTGAAAATGTATTTAATAGGAATGTATGTGTAGAACCTATACAAAATTGTATGCTGCCTTGGGAAGGAAGGGGAAAAGGAAGGGGGAGGGAGGGGAAAATAATAACCTAAGTTACATGGTAGTTATTATAGAACACTGAAAATAAATAAAATTAATTAATAAAAAAAGAAATGCAAATTAAAACAATTCTGAGGTACCACCTCACATCTATCATATTGGCTGATATAACAGAAAAGTAAAATGATAAAATGTTGAAGAGGATGTAGGAAAACTTGTACATTAATGCACTGTTGGTGAAGTTGTGAACTGATCTAATCATTTGACAGCAATTTGAAACTACGACCAAAGGGCAACCAAATTGTTCATACCTTTTGATTCAGCAAGTAACAGTAGGTCTATATCCGAAAGAGATAAAAAAGGGAAAGGGACCAACCTGTGCAAAACTATTTATAGCATCCCTTTTCTGGTGGTAAAATATTGGAAATTGAAGAAAAGCCTATCAATTGAGGAATGGCTAAACAAGTTGTGGTATATAAATGTAATGGAATACAATTGTGCAATAAAAAATGATGAACAGGCAGATTTCAGAAAACCCTGGAAAGACTTGTACAAATTTTTATATAGTGAAATAAGCAGAACCAGAAAAATCTTGCACACACTATCAGAAATACTGTGTGATGACCAACTATGAATGACTCAGCTCTTCTCAGCAACACAATGTACAATGACAAGTACAACGAAATCACAAAGGAAAATCCTATCCATCTCCAGATAAATAACTGATAGATTCTAAATACAGACTGAAGTATATTTTCTCACTTATTCTTTTTTGTGGTTTTTTTTGTTTTTAACTGTTTCTTCTTTCCCAACTATAACTAATATGGGAATACCTTTTACACAATAGTATTTGTATAATCTATATCAAATTGCCTACTATTTTCAGAAAAGGAGAGGGGAGAGAGGGAGAAAAATTTGGAACTCAAAATCTTGGAAAAACAAATGCTAAAAAAAAAAAACGGGTCATAGAAATAATAATATACTATCTAATTACAGTTTCCTGAAGTTCCATAGGGTGGCCATAATAAAGTTCTAAGAAACAATCCTTAATACAAATAAATTAATTAAATGCTAGTGTGATTAAATATTGTTTCACACAGAATTTTCTTATTCCTGACAGAACATATTTGTAATATTAATACTAAACGAATGATGAACTACACCTAGGAAAAATGCCATTCCAGCTAAATGTTATATTCTGCTACAAATCTCCCATCAATTACAAAACACATCAATTGAAATTACCTTGTTTATTTAACTCTTCTGTCATCATTTGTCGAACATGATGGCGTTTCTCTAAGACTTCAATCAACCTTGGAAGTGTTTGTTCATCATTGACATCGAGAATTTCACACGATGTTAAAGGTGGAAAACTCTGCAGAAGTATCTCTGTAACTGATTGTTCTGTATGAATGATTTTAAATAAAACAGTCATTAAAAAAGATAGCTACTTATTCAAGCTTCTTTCATTATCACATTTCAAAGCTTTAGAGTACAATCAGCTAATTTCCACAGGAATCATACCTTCTAGAAAATGTAAACTGTAAGAGCTCATAGACAAGCAAAACAACTGAATATAGGTTTTAGGTTCAATTTTTTCCCTAATGATGAAGTAAAATGTTGACTGATATATCTATATCTAATTAGAATTACATATTTTGTTTTAATTTAGGAAAAGGAAATGAATGCTATTACATGGACTTAGTAACTTTTGAAGGTATATTTAATAGGTATAATTACAAATCATACCATCACCAACTGGACCTCCTCGAAGCTCAAGTCGGCGTGTAA
Organism: Notamacropus eugenii; assembly: GCF_028372415.1. NCBI lineage: Eukaryota > Metazoa > Chordata > Mammalia > Diprotodontia > Macropodidae > Notamacropus > Notamacropus eugenii. The sequence continues at coordinate 132,862,175 of NC_092872.1, read as the reverse complement.
GTTCTTCCCTAAAGGCCTGGTTTCTGTAACGTCGGCCTGGAGTTAAACCACATATTGCCTTGTCTACTGGCCTTGCTACTTCAACTTCTTGGGTTACTTCTGCAAACCGCATCACTTGCTAGGATATAAAACAAATAAGAAATACAAATATTTGCTGCCTCAGATATTACTAATAAAGTAGCATTTTACAAGAGATTTTCCTAATCAAATAAGAGTTTTAATTTTATGTTTTCCTGTGGAGATCCAGAAACTTCTTAAGAATATGTCAATTAAAATTACCAAGCTTTCCTCATAATCTTCAGCCTTTGGATTCACACACACGATCATTCGTACTTTGCCTTCCCCATCAAAATAGTTCTTGAATAGATGGGTTAACTTGGAGTCTCTATATGGAACCATCTGTAAATACATTTAATGCCAAACTGATTTATCTACTAAGACAAATAAACCACACAAGTAAACTACACAATTACTTGAAAAAATCTCTTATTCACCTTGTTAGTCCCATACATTTGGTTTTCTCGAAGGACTTCCATGCATGTTCTTAGTGTCATTAGTGACTGATTAATATTGCCTAGGAGAAACACATAAATTTATAGCTCAAACATATTATAATACAAAACCTCTTCCTCATTTAAACAAAAACATTAGTGAAAGTTACAAAGCAGAAGATTTTATTCAATAAAAGGAAGAAATGATGAATAAAAGAGGCATCCAATGGTGGTACAGACCCTTCAATATATTACAAAGATGTAGTATGGCATCTGTAAGAGATGCTACAGAAAAGACTCCTTTCTGAATGGGATGTTGGATTAGATGATTTCTAAGGTCCTTTTTGACTACAAATTCTTTGAGTTTATGAAATAGATTTTCAATTGAGGTGTACATTATTTTTTTAAAGTAACAAAAAATTTATCTATAAAAGTATATGTCCATTTAAAACATCCATTATGATAGATATGAGATTTCCATCTCATTTTTATTATAATCAAAATTTAAACAACTCAGGACGAACAATTTTCAAACCAACAAATTCTACAATAGACATTTATGGTATCCTCCATTATGAAAGGGTAACAAAGTTTACATTATTTTACTGAAACTAATTAATTCTGAAAGAGATCAGTGTCTCTATAGTGGAACTATCAATAAAAAGATATTAAAAGCAAAGAAATAGTGTACTATCAACATTCACTTTTCAATCTCTTGATATGATGTGAACTTGAAAACAATTACAGTTTAACTAAAAACATTTCAACACTTTCTTCTACATAAATGTAAAGACTGGCATTGACAGTAATGTATTAATTAAACTTGGCTTACCAGCTTCACGTAATCTGTTGCCTTCTGCTTTTGTCCTATTGGTTCTTTCACTCCCAGCAAGATCAACTAATGACAACTGGCTTAAAGTGATTTGTTCTTTTTCCTGACAGAAAAAATATGGATTAATATTTATCAAACTATTTTTCATCATTGGTTTATAATGATTCTCTGTTTTAGACAGAGGCAACAGATCAATAAGGAAGCCATGGAACCTAGTGACCAGAACGTAATGCATAACAAGAGGCAGAAGGTTAAATATATATGAAAGTCTATGCTAAAAGCCTATAGTCAATATGGAGAGCATTTCCAAATTTATAATAAGTTGGCATGTGGAAGAGTCATGCTACTTTATTGTGTCATCTGATAACAGCACTGAAATAGTATATACTGACTAGATGATAGGAATATGAGAATCTATCATTTTGAACAGCTAAATACACTCCAAATATCTGAGATGAACATTAACATTTTTCTAATATTAAATGGTACTTAGAAGATCTGTAAAAAAAACAATTTCCAAGTTAAAGTGCTGAAATTTAAAATGAATCAACTCTCAAAAAATATCACCACCTATAAATTCTACAATAAGGCTTATCCTTATAGCTTTAGAATGAAGACACTGGAATCATATAAGAAATGACACCAAACAAGCAGTTTCACCTGCAATACATTATCTCCATCTGCATCCAATGGAGCCTGGGCTAATTTAATGATAAACACACTATGCGACCTACTGGATTCACGATTCAATTGAGTATTGGCTATGCGTCTCTTCTTCTGACCTATAACAGAAAAGTTAATCGTTAATTCTTAAATAGGACCTTTACAAGCTTTCATTTCATACTATTTCTGCTAAGTTAAGCCATATTTGATGTTTAAGTCTTAACAGCACTTTTAGTAGGGCGTGTTATATTAAGTTCTGGAAATGGTTATTACCTCTCCAGAAAACTTCAAAAGCTTCTTCTGTAGATTTTACTTCTACTTCTGTACATCCTGCAACGTACATGTTATGATTCTTATCCTCACGTAGCATTTTAGATTGTGGAGGTCTACAATAAAGAAAGTTATGTGAGACTTTCACTCGTAAGACTTCAAAACTGTCTAATGGTAAAAATTTATCTCATATAGAACATAGATAAGAAAAAAAGAATTTAACCATATTAATTATATTTCAGATGTCATAGAAAAAAAACAATTTGTTCTAACCCATAAGCTACAATTGACATTTAAGTAAACAAACATTACAGCCAAGTCACATGCAAAGGCTTAAACATCGATGTTTAGTACATCTCTAATTTTATAAGCAATAAGCAGTTAGAGATAAGCTTGGAATATCACAGCAACAGCAAGTCAGCATAGGAACCTACACAACCTACGCAATAAGCACCCTTACAAATGTGGTATGCCAACCATATGACTTCTTTTCTGGCATGCCAAAGGTGTGGAGGACCAGAAATACTGAACGTGACAAAGATCAGCATGTTCTTCCACAGTCAAATGGCAAAGGGGGGAGAACAGTAACAATTGGCCTGCATATTTATGAAAACTGGTCCAGGTGCTATCTTTGGCATACATGAAGCAAGTTGCTGATTCCTAAAGTATAAAGTGCACCATCTCCTTATCACGTACATAAAATCTGTGTTCCTCACAGGAGTGTTGCAACTGTTCCACCTACCAAAGGAATAAGGTATACGTTACTGTTTCTGCAGAAGCCATCCCACACCAATATTTTCAGCATTCTAATACGTAAGATGGGATGCTGAGCTCTTTTAAACAGATTTATTACAGCATTTACAAAGACTTTGGGTGCAATTTTTCAGTTTAACAGATCTAAAAAAGTGCAACACATTCACTTCCATTAAAAAAAAGCCTTGAAACAAATACCTCAAACTAGTACTGAGTCACTAATAAGAAACTTTTTTGAATTTCATCTTGAAAAATATAACTCAAAAAAAGAATCAAGTATAATGAAACAAGCAAAGCTGGAAAGGTGATGGAAATTTGGATTTTATAACATTTTAAATCTTTATTTTTCTTTAAAAGCACTTAATAATTCAAAGACAGTTGAAATGCACCTCAGAAATTAATTCATGTCCAAAGATTCTTATGAGAAGCTATGTTTAAAAATTAAATATAGTAGGAGCAAAAGAAAAAGATATCCTCAAAACAGTCATTCCCCAAACCTCAGAAGAATATTTGGGTTTGTCCCATGTAAATTAAAATTTAAAGAGATGAACTAACACATATAAGCTTTGAAGCATAACTAAGTGGCAAATACAGAGTAAGTTGCTTTCATTAAGTTGTTTCTAAGAATGTCACAGTTAAAAGTCTGTAAACCAACTAACGTAAAAAGATAAAATTCTCATTATAGTAGATTTTATTAATACTATTTTCCTAAACCTAATGATTTATCCAACTAGTGACCACTATCCTTATTAAAGGAAGATGTTTTAAGACATCAAAAAGGTACTTGAGACTACCACAATGTAAATGGAAATTAAAAAAAATTAAATACTGAACCTTGGCAGAAGGGGTGAGAAAATTCACCTACTTCCCTTCTTTTTCAAGCTGAGGGATTTAGAGTATGAAACACTGTATACAGTCAGATTCAGATGATATGGTTCTTAATTTTGCTGAAAAGTTTTTTTTCCCATTTTCTTTTTGAGAGGGATATATTGGAAATGAAAATGATTTTTTAAAAAGATAATTTTTTAAAATTGGGAATAAAAGAGTAAATATAAGCACAATTTATATTCTTTAATGTTCTAAGTACTCCTAATGAGGGCAGACATTAATGAAAAGCATAAGTTGAAGTGTCAACATGAGTACAATCAATTGCTAGATATTAGGCTGATATTATAACTGAAGCACACACACAATCAGTGTTATGTATGTATATAACATACACATATACACACATATATACATGCATATGTATTCACACTGGATTAAAAAATCCAACTTATCTTATGGATCTGCAATTAATGTTACTATCTAAAAATAAGTATGGACGAGGACTATAATTGACATCTACTTTCTGGGGGGTGACTTTACCTCTCTGAGTTTTTGTTTCCTCATTTTATAAATGACAATAAACAAGTCCTGCTTATACTACCTACCTCACTAGTTGTGAGGACAAAAAGAAAACACTAAACATAAAGTACTTTGTCAACCAAAAGCACTATATAACTTGGAACTATTATTATTCTGCAGATGCTTGAAACAAGTTTCAACCAAGCTGAACACAAACACAACAGGCTGAAAAACCGGTAACACCAACATCAAGTTCTTCCAAAGTCTAGCCAGAGTTCATGCATACTTTTGTTGAACAATTCGTTTGAGACGGTTTGCTGAGAAATACCCTCGGAATATGGTCTGGAGTGAAATTTGTGTTCTCAAGAGTTAACAGGGATAGGGACCGGAACTATGGTTTCACTGACGTAAGGGATTTCCAAGTGTAAAAACTTGTTCTCTCAAAGCAATTCCTCTGTAACTAGGAAATCTCTGAAGAGTTTCCAGGAGCACAGAGAGTCTTGCCTAGGTCTTCCTGGCTTCAAAGCTTGCTCTCTAAGCCACCACACCATGCTATCTCTTCAAGAGTAATGCTGAAGTTAAACATTGTGGCTATTGTATTTCTTGAACGAAATATCCCACCTGAGTATTGTTTGCGCATTACATTGTGAGATGCAACAATACAATTACACATCTAGGAATAAAACTAAGAAAGTTACTTACTTTGGTTTTACAGGATCAAATGGTACCTCCTCTAATAAATCGTATATATAGTTATTATAAATTTCAATGTAAGATACAAATACACCATAGACACTGTCTTCATCAATTTCTTCTGCTTTGCAAAATTCTTGCACATTTATCATATCTGCAAACTCTGGATCAATCTGTCGTCTGTAAAAAAAAAAAAAAAAGATTAAAAACAATGATTCTAATCCTCTACATCACAAAAAACAGGCTACTGTTTTTTCTGGATCAGAGCCACACAGCGCACATTTGGTCAAATATATAAATAAGAAATTACCTACTTAAATCCCACTACAACCAACATTCATATTAATGTTTGCACGTAGGATGGAATAAACCATGCCAGACCTCTGAGATACCAATTGATCTTCTGATCACAAATTTTATGTAGAAATTTACTTACTTGCTAGGAGTCTTTTGAGTGGGCATGGCCTCTCTTTTCTGCCGTTCTAATAAGGCATCAACTTCACACTGGATATCCATACTATTCCTATCATTGGACTTAAAAACCTGAGAATGACACATTAGAGTAATGACACATTACGCTAAGTACTCTAAGCAGAGTTAAAACTTAAGCTTTTAAAAAATGGTCAAAGAGTTTAGCTTTTATAAATAAATCATCCATTAACTGACCATTAAGGGTCTACTACACACAAAGTGCTCTAGTAGGCTGTGTGTGGATAATGTAGCAACCATTTTATAAAATAAGTCACTATGTTGTAGCCACTGCCTGGATACAATAAAACAATCACTTACATATCGTTTGGCTTGAAACGCTCCTATGCTATTAAATATCATGTCCAAACAACGAGGAAGAAGACCCCCTTCACCAGGAGAACCAGTCATTGTATGGGT